>NC_133618.1:3182674-3252674 GCF_048593235.1 Sminthopsis crassicaudata | reverse complement strand
GTGTGAGTGTGTGAGTGTGTGTGTGAGTGTGTAAAAGTAAGTGTGAGTGTGTGTGAGTGTGAGTGTGTGTGAGTGTGTATGTGAATGTGTGTGAGTGTGTGAGTGTGGGGGGTGTATGTGAGTGTGTATGTGAATGTGTGTGAGTGTGTGAGTGGGGGGGGGTGAGTGTGTAAGTGTGTGTGCGAGTGTGTGAGGGCTGGGCCCCGGGCTCTCCCCTGGCTGGCACAGCCCGTCCCTGACGGCCTCCCCAGACTTTCCAGAGGTTGGATGCCAGGACTTCATGAGTTAAAGTCTCCTGCTGTGACTCAAATGGCAACTTTTGCAGCCGCTATTTTTAGGGTGGAAAAAGGAGGGGGGCGCGGGGGCGGCCGCGAGAAAAGAATTCCCCAAACGCGGGCAATTAGGGCAGAGTATTATTCATGGACCACAGCCTGGAAGGTCTGGGACAAGCCGGGCATGTGCCATCCATCTCTGCCTCGGCCCTGCCCCGTGTGCCCATTCTCATGGGCATCGATCGTTCCCCAGGAGCCCTGTGGGTGCCCGCACCTGCCCTCATGCCCTTGTCTGAGCTGGCACCACAGGACGGTCCCTCTTCATGGGCTGTCAGTGGCAGCAGGGCCGTAACCTCCGGGGCTCGGGGCCTAAGCGGGCTCCAAGCACCAAGAGAAGCCTGGCCAGGCGTCCAAGGTGTCGAGCCCAGCAATGGAGCGGGCACTGGCCGGGACGGTGCCAGCAGGAGCCCTAGCCACAGAACAAGCTGAGGACCGAGGCCCTGACTCTCTGGCCCGCCGACCCTAGGGCGTGGGCTCACATCCTCGAGACCGAACATTCGAAGCCTGGCTTCCTGTAGGCACCCTCCAAAGCCTGAAACGGCACCTGAGATGAGGCAGGAGCCCTGGTAAACGGCGTGCTGGCTGCGTCTCCACACTGCGGGTCCTCCCTCCCCCAAGCCAAGGAGCCTCTCCGGGCACCCGGGGGTGTCTTTCTGCCTCCATCCTACACACTACCCACTGCGCCACCTCACTGCCCCAGCAGAGTGTTTAATAAGTGTTTGTTGACTGATCCAAATAAGGCACCGGCACTGAACAAGTTGCTCATTGAAAGCGAACTAGTTGTGGAAGGCAGGGTTGTCCAAAAGGATGCTCCAAGGGAGGAGGACAATGATCCTGTCAGACGAGGAGCAGCTGGAGTCATCAATGAATGCCGATAAAGATGAAGCAAGATGGCTTGTTGGCGCTCATGGGAAGATGGAGGAAAGGACGGAAATCCTGCCTGGAACAGATGAAGAGATGAGCATGGAGAAGTTAGGATTAGCTCACTCCCAGGTGGCTTCTGTTTTCTCGGCCAAGGTGAACATCAGTTCCCATCAGCGGCAACCTCCATCGTGGCAGCATCACCCCGTATCATCAGGTCGCCCATCATCCCGTGAGGCTGCGCCAGCCTGGTGCTCATGCCTCCTATGTATCCTCAACTCCCTCTGATTGGAGAAGTCCCTTTCATGTTTAAGGATCCTCAACTCCAGCTCCCCCAAGTGCTTAGGGATCCTGAGTTCTTAGACTTAGAGCTGGAAGGGATCTCAGAGGTCATCTCAATCTATTCCCTTGTTTTTCAGATAAAGAAACTGAGGCAAAGTCGGTAATGGCCCCAAGTGCTGCACATTTTCTATTTGACACCATCGGTGAGGGTGCCCCCTCTACTTACCCAGGCTGCACTCCTGCTGTGACCCAGACATTGGTCTCTCCCTGTTTGTTGAGTCACCTTTGGGCTTCGACCTCCGGCTGGGTGAAAGTGGTCATCCCAGAGGTGAAAGTATTCTTACCTCCTGAGCCTCGCCTCCCCCTGACCCCGCTCTCCTTCCCCCTCCCTGCCCCCAGAGATGTGGCGCTTGGCCAAAGAAAGCGGAGCCAGGCTCCCTTGAGTAGCAGGAAGCACTTACACATTTTTCTTTACCAATTATGGAGAAGCGGTCATTGGGATAAAGGAATGTGACTTTAATCAAGCTCCCGGCCACATGCCAGGCTCGAGCGAGGCTGACCCCCTCCCCTGCCTCCCGAGTGGGACCCCCGGACTCCCCGCCTCCCTCCACACCGATCAGCCTCCAGGGAAGGCAGCATCCATTTCCAAACGCCAAAGAGGAGGCTCGTGGCTTTATCCATGTCCCCAAAGTCATTCATCAAATCCGGGGAACAACAAGAGAAGGGGCTGGATTAGCGTACTGCAAGGCCCTTGTGCTGGTGCTAGAGTCCCCTCCCTGACCTGACAAAGTCCTCAGAGGCCCGCTCCTTCAGAGACGCCAGATACCTGGCCCACACCCCTCGGGAGTCACTGGGAGGTCAGCCATCGTAGAGGCAGCGTGCGGCTGATGTTCCGTCCAGCTCCATTTCTTGGGAAAGCCTGATGGGTACAGGCAAAGGGTAGGGCCCCGGCTTGGCTGAGAGTCAACACTGGGGAGATGGACGGCTCTGAAGGAAATGTAGAGCCAGCTGGAGGTCAAGCACAATGCAGGATGGGAAGCTCTGGGGCATGTACAGGGAGTGCACAGGGGATAGTCAGGGGACTCCCCTTTTGTAATAAACCAGGGCCTCAAAGAATGTAGTAATAGGAGGGAGCACTTACCACTAAGGTGGGAAAATCTCACAAAAATCCCACAGCTGGAAAGGATCTCAAGGTATCAGATTCAATCCTGGCAAGAGCAAGAAACTCCTTCAGCTGAGGTTCAGAAGTGGTCTTCCAGCTTCCAGGGGAGGGACCTTCCCTTGCTCCCGAGACAGCCTTTTGGACCCACATTGGGACAGACTGGTCCCTTTTTACCATTTGTTTATTGGGAAAAACTTTACATAGACATAATAAATATATGCATATATAGATATAGATTATATATACACATACATGGAGGTAGCTAGATGGTGCAGTTGATAAGAGTGCTGGGCCTGGATTCAAGAAGACTTATCTTCCTGAATTCAACTCTGACCTCAGATGTATGCTAGCTATGTGACCCTGAGCAAGACACTTAAGTCTGTTTGCCTCAGTTTCCTCATCTATAAAATGAGTTGGAGGAGGAAATGGCAAATAACTCCAGTATCTTTGACAAGAACATCACAAATGGCATTATAATCAGTCCTGACTGAAAAACAACTGAACTAATAAAATTATACACACATATATAAAGTTATGTGTATGTGTGTATGTATCTATGTATATGTATATGAATGTAGATGTAGGTATAGATGGATAAAGGAGATACAGCTCTATGATGATAATTTATGTTTTCTGTACCAAGACTTATTAGAGAAATTTGATAAAACATTTTTCCTCATTTAACCACTTACTTCTTGTGTTAAGTGCATTAATTTTATTTGCACAACTTTTTGATTTGATATAATCACAGATATTTATTTTATCTTCTGTAGTCGTCTCTATCCCTTGTTTAGTTAAGAATGCATCTCCTATCCATAACCTAAAAGCACATGATTAGCTTCTCTTCCAATGTTTTTGTACTATGATCTTTAAATATAAGGCCACATATGCATTAGAATACATCACGGAGGGTAGTGCATACTATTAATTTAAGCCTAATTTCTGCCAGATTACTCTCCACTTTTCCCAGAGGCTTTAATCAAAAAGTGGCTTCTTTCCTAAGTAATTTATATTTCTGGTTTATCAGGCAAAGGGTCATTGAATTTCATTGTTTCTGTTTCTCCTTTCTACAGCTGTTCCACTGAGCCATCTCTGTTTTTTAACCAATATCAGATGGTTATTGCTGGGTGATTAAACTCTTATCTGAAAAGGATGAAAAAGTTATAGACATGATGATTGGTAAATACATTAAATTTAACTCAGCAGAGAAAGAAAGTATAAGAAGCAAAGATCTACAGCTAGTTGTGGTAAATAAAGAGGGATCATAGTAGTAGAAATATTCAATTTCAATTGCAGATCATTAGTGCTGATTAGACTTCTATTCCTTCTCAATTTCCTTCTCCTTTGTTAAGAAAGACAGTTAAGAAAGGGAAATACATACAAGATTATTTTGGATATAAATACACAATTGGTATCCACAAATTTAAATGTGAAATGTTTAAATTCACTTATAAAATCAATGAGGACAGTAGAATGGATTTTTAAAAATCAATAATTTTGTTACAAGGAAAAAAAAACTCGAAACATGAATATTGACACAGTTAAATGAGGAACTGGAGCAGAAACTATTATATTTTAGATTAATTTGGAAGAGAAGGCAATAAACACATTTCAAGTAAGTTTTTAAAAATAGACATGTTTAAAAGAATTAAGCAAGGAAATTGGTTTAAGGGCATTGTAGATAATGAAATAATAAAAATACTTAGTATACACATTTCAGATTCCATAGTATCTAAGTACTTGGAGAGGAAAAGGTGATTTAATTAAAGGAAGGATTAGGAAAAAAAAAAAAAAACTATAATAGTTTAGAATTTTAATGTGTTCCCTTCAGACCTAGACAAATCTAACTAGATGAGAAATAATTTTTTAAAAGTTGGCAAAGCCTGTATAGAATTGTAGAAAATTTGGATGCAATATATCTTTGATGATAACTGAATGAGACTACAGAGAACACATATATTTCTCCAACATCTAGAGCACCTTTACAAAAATTGACCATGTGCTAGGTTATAAAAATCTCATAAATAAATGCAAAATATTTAATATTTTTCTGATCACAATAAAAGAAAAAAATATATAATCACAAAACAACAGTTTAAAAATTCAAACTTGAACAAAAACCAAATAATTAAATTTAAAAGAATTGATGATTCAAAGATCAAATAATAGAAACAATAAAATATTTCATTGGGAAAATGAGAGAGCAAGACAACATATCAAAACTTTGGGGTTGAAAATGGAAACATTTCTACCAATAGATGAGAAAGGAAAGAAATCAAGGAATTGTGTTTGTATCTAGCAAGACAAAAAGCAACAAATCAAACTCCATCCAAACAAAAAAATTGAAAACTGAAAATCAAGAAGAGATAAAATTGAATATAAAAAAAATTAAGTAAAGGCAATTGTTGGAGGGGGGGGCTGATAAAGTAATAAAGAATTCCATAATCCTGATTTTTGAGGAAAATATTAATGTATTTTTAAAACTTTTTTTAAAAAATATCAGAATAAATGGATCACTCTTTAGCAGAGGTTCTCAAACTATGGCCCGTGGGCTGAGGGGCACTGAGGACGTTTATGCGGCCCACCAGGTTATGGCAAATGGGCTGAAGGGAGGAGACAGAGTGAGAGGTTTTGTTTTTACTATAGTCCGGCTCTCCAACAGTCTGAGGGACAGTGAACTGGCCCCCTATTTAAAAAGTTTGAGGACCACTGCTCTTTAGCATTGTAAGTAGTATCTATTCAAAATAAAGAGCTATCATTATCTATAATGGAGAAAGATATAGAGTCTTTCCATCAGATATAAAGCAAAGATACCTACTGTCATCTCTAATGTTTTCTATAGTTCTAGAAATATTAGCAATTATAGGAAAATAAGAAAAAGAAATCTTAAAATAATAAAAGACAAAACAATAAAATTAGCATTTTGAAGATGATGTAATAGTTTACTTTAAGAATCCCAGAAAGTAATCAAAATAAATAAATAATTGAAACATTAAATTTGGTAAGGTAGCAGGCTATAAAAAAGCCCATACCAATCAATAGTCTTTCTTCATATAAACAACAAATTCTACAGGAAGAAATAGAAAAAGAAATCCCATTCATAAAACTTATAGAATATATAAAATATCTGAAATTCCAACTATCAATATACACAAATTATTTGAATGAAACTATAAAATACTTCAGAAATAAAGCCAGATAACTGAAGAAACATCAAATGCCCAGGGTTGAGCCATGCTCGATAAAATTGACAATGTTACCCAAACTACTTTATTTATCCAGTATCACACCAATCAAATGAGGAACAAAAAAGAGATCATTTAAAATGTGGAAAGGAAGAAGGCCAGACAATGGATGTCACACCACACTGTAAAACAGTAATCATCAAAACTATTTGGTCATTTTTAAATTTTTTTTAAATTTGCTCAGTAAAACAAATGAGACCAAAAAAAAAAAAAAAAAAATCCAGAAACAATTAAACAGCAGCATAGCATTCAATAATTCCAAACCTGCCAATCATCAGGATAAAATTTCACTATTCAGCAAAAATGCCTGAAAGGAAAGTCAATCTGGCAGAAACTAAGTTTAGACCAAGCTCTCACACTACATGCTCCAATAGTCGTTAAGTACCAAAATGACTAATTACAAAATCTGTAATAATTAATGGTTCTGAATGCCTTCGCCCAATTTACATGTCCATACTAGGTTGGTCCCCAGGATTAGACAGACTACATCTCTCATCTCAGAATTCTAGAAAGACTCTTTAAGGGCAAGTCTTGCCTGAATCCACAAACCTGAAATAATCTCACTTAGTGAAAGCAAAAACAATCAGTCAGCAAGCATTTACTACCCAGCAGGAAGTGTGTTATGTGTGAATATGCAAAGAACAGAAAAAAACAATTCTTGCCCTCAGGGAGCTTACATTCAATCAAAAGAGACTTCAGAAAACTCAGATGCATATGATGAGTGGCGCCAACTCCCCTAAACCTAAACCCAGGACAAGGATGTGCTCCTGCACCCCATGGGAAGCGCTTTCTATACTGGGAGGTGGGCTTCTGCATTGGCATCCCAACTCATCTGGTTTGTTTGGGTTTTTTGTTTGTTTTTTTTTTAGACATTCTCTGGAAACTTAATTCTTTTTTTTTTTTTTCCAGGAAAGACAATGAGAAAGTAAGAGTCCCTTAGCCACTGGGGATGCAACCTGTGAAAATTAAAAGCCTGTGAAAATTAGTTTTTGATAATCTGAGAATGGTAGGAGCAACCAAATGACATATAACTTCAAGGTTGACTCTCCTCTCCAACAATGATTCAGCATGCATCCTTGGATAAATGACTTTGTCCATTTAGTCATTCTACAAATTGATTAAAATACTTCAATGGGACATGAGAAAGACATAGTAAGCTAGATTAGGAACTTAAAATCTACTTCAGCTCTCTGGGTCTGATTTTTCTTCTTCACATAAATACGATGCTTCTTCACTAAGACATTATTGGTGTAATTGTAAAATGATCTATCTGTCCTGGGGAACAATTTGGAACTACTCCCAGAGGACTATAAAACTGTGCATACTCTTTGATCCAGCACTGGGTCTGGATCCCAAAGAGATCATAAAAAAAGGGAAAGGATCCACATGTACAAAACTACTTATAGCAGTTCTTGTGGTGGCAAGGAATTGGAAATTGAGGGGATGCCCATCATAGAATAGCTGAGCAAGCTATAGTATATGAATGTAATGGAATACTATTGTTCTATAAGAAACGATGTGCAGGATGACTTCAGTAAAGACTTACATGAACCGATGCTGAGGGAAGTGAGCAGAACCAGGAGAATACCTGTACACAGCAGCAAGATTACCTGATGATCAACTGTGATGGACTTGGCTCTTCTCAACAATGCCCTGATTCAAGGCAATCCCAAAAGACCTGAGATGGAAAATGCCATCCACATCCAGAAAAAGAGCTATGAAGACTGAATGTCGATTGAAGCAAAGTATTTTCAACTTTTTTGTTTGGTTGGTTTTTTCCTTTCTCATAGTTTTTCTCCCTTTTGGTCTGATTTTTCTTGCATAATATGACAAATATGGAAATATGTTTAAAAGAATTGTACATTTTTAAACTGTATCAGATTGCTTACAGTCTTGGGGAGGGGAGAAGTAAGGGAGAGAGGGGAAAAAACTGGTACACCAAGTCTTACAAAAATGAATGTTTAAAACTATCTTTATATGTATTTGGAAAAAATAAAATACCATTGAGAAAAAAAAAATTATACGATGATCAGCTTTGATAGACTTAGCTCTTCTCAGCAACATAGTGATCCAAGACAATTCCAATAGACTTGTAAGGGAAATTTCATCCTCAGCCAGAGAAAAACTATGGAGTCTGAATGAATATCACAGCATATATTTTTGTTGTTTTTTTTTCTCCTGGCTTTTCCCTTTTGTTCTGATTTTTCTTGCACAACATGACACATATGGCAATGTGTTTTAAATGACTGTACATGTATTACCTATATCAGATTGCTTGCTGTCTTGGAGAGGAGGAAGAAAAGAAAGAGAGGGAGAAATTTTGAAACTCAAAATCTTACAAAAATGAATGCTGAAAACTGTCTTTACATATAATTGGGGAAGAACTAAAATACTATTTTTTTTGGAGGCTGGGGTTAAGTGACTTGCCCAGGGTCACACAGCTAGTTAGTGTTAAGTGTCTGGTTCTCCTGAATTCAAGGCTGGTGCTCTAGCCACTGTGCCACCTAGCTGCCCCAATAAAATACTATTAAAAGAGAAAGTGTCCCACTCCCTAGATATAACATACTGTCATATAATACTGTCTTCTCGTCTCCTGGGCTTATATTCGGTGTCCCCCATGAAAGCAGGAACTAGGTCTTAACTAAACTCTAAATTGTCCCCAGTGTAATGTTCAGTATCATGCACATTAGGTATTTAATGCACATGTGTAAAATGAAGAAGAATTGATTCCCTGGGATTCATCTATAATGTAGACTAAAACCTTAATTCACTAAATGGATCCAAGTAGAGTCTAGATGACCATGTACCGGGTCTGGGGTAACATGCATTTTTATTCAATTTTAAGTTCAATCAGCTAATTCTGAGCTATAAGATTCCATGAATTCTGTGTTTGTACCTGGAAGTGGTCACCCAGTTCAGTTCTTTCCCTTTACATATGGGGAAACTGAGGCTCAAGGTCTCAGAGATAGTAAGTGCCAAAGAGAGATTAGAACTCAAGCCCCATGACTCCATGTTCAGTTTCTCTTTATTATACCAGGTTATCTTCCACAATCCTGTAATTCCCTTCCAGCCTCCAATTCTATGAGTCTCTGATTTGACATAATGGAATGAATGGTAGAGCTGTAACTATGAAGTGTGCTGAGAAACAGTGCAGTATGGGAAATGGCAAGCCATCGTTGGAGCCAATAAGACTGGGTTCCATTCTGCCTCCGGCATGTCCGATCTGGGAACCCCTTCAGCTCCCCAGGGTTAGGCAACCCTCTACGACCATGGCCGTGGTGGCGTAGGGGCCGATGTGTGTTAGGAGAGGGAATTTCCTCATCGGGGATTTTCCTGAAGCAATAGAGTCATGGGTCAAATTAAAAAAATAAAAAAAAAAAAAAAAAACATGATCATCATCCTAGAGAACAGATGACGCACCACGGGGCTACCTAGGACAGATCGTTCTGATTAGCAGCATCAGCCTGATCACGGCTTCCCAGATGATTTAACCCACATTAATTGTTTTCTTCACCTCAGAATCTTAAAACCATTTTTCTTACTCCTCCTAAGTGATGAGTCAGAAAACTGAAAAATACATAAACATCTCCACTCTCACCATTTCTGCAGCAAAATGTCTTCATCCCAACACAGCTGGTGGATGAGTCCGGGGGGGCCAGCCGCTGCGCCAGGTCCCGGTGAGCAGAAGAACTGCCTAAGGTGTGTCCGCCTTGAAGGGCATACGGTTTCCAGCCTCCCTGGGCCGGGCTCAGCCTCTGCCCAACTCCCATCACACACGCCACCTCCGCTTCCACATGCTCTGGGCTGCGCATTCAAATTTTTTTCTGACATAAAACATGAAATGTCAACACTTGTAGCCGACAAAGTAAACCATTTTTACATACCAAGTCTGGTAACACTTTAAAATAATGGGCCTGTTAATTAATGCTGAGTGATAATAAAAAATAAATCTCCAGGAGTGTGTGCAAGATCCTCACTGACGTCAATGACATGCTTCATGATTAATGCTCTTAGAATAAATACCAACTCATGGAATTCTCCAAGACTCATTCCGCCCTGGGTCACCGGCGTGTCAGTGCAGGGCCCACCCCTTGACGTAACATCATCGCTCGCAGATTTGGAAAGGAGAAACACCTCGGAGGTCATCGAGTCCACCTCCTCATTTTACAGATGGAGAAACTGAGTCTGAGAGAGGAGAAATTAATTATCCAGGAAATGTCTGAGGCAAGATTAGAAACAGTTCTTTCCAATTCCTTCTAGCTACTAAATGAGGTAGACGGTGCAATATATGAAGTACCAAGCATGGAATCATGAAGACTCATCTTCATGAATTCAAATCTGGCCTCAAAAACTTCCTAGCTGTGACTACTCTGGGAAAGTTGCTTAATCCTGCTTACTTCAGTTCCTCATCTGTAACATGAGCTGGAGAAGTAAATGGCAAACCACTCCAGTACCTGCCAAGAAAACTCTAAATGGGGTCACAACTAACAAAACAACTGAACAACAACCTCCCTCGTGTCATGACTGAAGGTTCCTCCCATCAGAGCTGAGGAGCCTTGGACTCCCTCCTCCCCAACAGGGCTCCTGATCTGCTCTCTTGGAGCTTGGTGCTCAAATGGCCACACCACATGGTGATGGCCTTAGGGTCAAGAACTTGGAATTCACGTGTGTGAAGTGTTTTCCAAAAACTATAGAACTGACAGATGTCAGAATGGATAAACTGCCGGATTTCACTGATGCTCAGCTTCCACTTCCGGAAAACAGGGGGAAAATATGGCACCACCTACAATAGTAAGCAATATTTTTATAACCCTATAGAGCTCTTGGGGCACTTTGCAGCTATTGTCTCCCTGTATCCTTTGGACAATTCTCTGAGAGGTAGGGACAAGAGATCTTATTGTCCCCATTTCCAAGATGGGGAAAGTGAGGAAAAGCAACCTATCCAAACATCCAATAAATATTAGAAGAGAAATTTGAACACAGGCCTTACCAATTCTGGGGCCAGCGCTCCATTCACTTCCCAGGGAGTGCAGTGAGCTAGACATCTTGTAAAATATTAAGCACCATGGACAGCAGAGTTTCTGTGATCTGCACAGACTCCTCCCACTCCTAGAGCAGGAGCAACATGCCTACCTGCTCCTCCCTGGCACTCAGTCATAACGTGTTTAACTACCCCAAGCAGTCCCTGCTCTCTTCCTGGTGGGAATCTTGTAGAAGGAAGTTAGATATCATCTTCTCTTCTAGCTTTACTCTAATGGGAGATGAGTAAATGGGACTTGGGCAGGGGCTTGCTGAAGAATATCTAACTCATTCATTACTGGGTCGTACCAAGATTTATAGAGTCCCTCTATGTGCCCTTGTCCCTGGCAATGGGAAGAGGGCCACAAAAAGGAATAAAATTAAGCCGGAGACTGGCCTCAGGGGGAGTGAGAGGCAATGCTGTCTAATGGGTAGAGATCTGAATACTTATTTTACAAGGCTATTATGAGACTAAGAGGAGACAGTCGGTTTAGAGTGCTTTGCCAATTTTAGAACATTCGGCACAAAAACTTCAGGTATTATGACTATTAGTCTAGTCAGGTAAAAGAATCTTGAGCAGGAAGAAATCTTACTGATCTCTGAGAGAACAGGGATGAGGATGAGGAGAAGAAGGAAAAAGAAGAGGAGAAGAAAGATGAAGAAGAGGAGGAAGAGGAAAAGGAAGATAAAAAGAGGGGGAGGAAGAGAAAAGATAGATGTAATGGATGAATGGAATAGATAGATAAAATGGATGGTTAGACAGGTAGAATGGATAGGAGAAAGAGAGAGAGAGAAAGAGAAAGAGAGAGAGTGAGAGAGAGAGAGAGAGAGAGAGAGAGAGAGAGAGAGAAAGAGAGAGAGAGAGAGAGAGAGAGAGAGAGAGAGAAAGAGAGAGAGAGAGAGTATAAATAAATAGATGACAGAAGGAGAGAAAGAACATTTACTGAGCACTTACTTAGTCCTGCTGGAAGGAAAGAGTCACCTTCAGACCTCTCAGGGCACTCAATTTGTCCCTTCTAATCCACTAGACCAAAGTATAAGATTTCATCAATATTGGAGAATCCCACTGAGAAGGCTCCCTCTGAGAAGACAGGTGAATGTTGCCTGGTGCACTGAGTGTTGATGTGGCAGGTCACACAGCCTGTGTAAGGACAAAGGCTTGAACCCAAGCCTTTCTGACTCCAAGCCTGTTCTGACTCCAAAACAGCTCCCTGCCCCACTATGATGTGGGGTATCTTGTTGTGTAAACCTGTCAAAAGTATCCCCATATTATGGAGAAAGTCAAGTATAGATTGTCCTTATGTTTTTTATTCTTTTTCCACTTCATAATATTTTAGTTTTTTCAATTACATGGAAAGATAGTTTTCCATGTTCATTTTTGTAAGATTTTGAGTTCCAACTTTTTCTCTCACCTTTTCCTCTTCCTTCCCAAAAACAACAAGCAAGCTGACATAAGTCATACATGTACAATCATGTTTCAACATATTTCCATATTAGTCATTTTGTGAAAGAAGAATCAGAACAAAATGGAAAAACCCCAAGAAAGAAAAAAACCCAAAAGTGAAAACAGTCTGCTTCAATTTTCATTCATCTCCATAGTTCTTTCTCTGGGTGTGGTTACCATTTCCTATCACAAGTCTTTTGGAATTGTCTTAGATCATTGTAATGATGAGAAGAAATGCTTATCAAAGTTGATCATCCCAACATGTTACTAATATATAATTTTCTCCTGGTTCTACTCACTTCCCTCAACATCAATTCATGTAAGTGCATGTTTTTTCTGAAATCTATCTGCTCATCATTTCTTATAGAACAATAGTATTTTTTTAATTTTTAAAGCTTTTTATTTTCAAAACATATGCACAGATCATTTCCAACATTCACCCTTGCAAAACATGATGTTTCAATTTTTTCTCCTTTCCTTCCCCTCACCCTCCTCCTCTAGATGACAAGTAATCCAATACATGTTAAATGTGTAATCCTTCTATATACATTTCCATAATTATCATGCTACATGAGAAAAATCAGATCAAAAAGGGAAAAAAGGAGGACGAAAACAAAATACAAGCAAATAATAAAAAAGTGAAAATACTATGTTGTGATTCATATTCAGTCCTCATAGTCCTCTCTCTGGGTGCAGATGGCTCTCTCCATCACAAGACCATTGGAACCTCACTGTTGAAAAGAATGACATCCATTAAAAATGATCATCTTACAATCTTGTTCTTGCTGTGTATAATATTCTCTGGGTGTGTCCATCTCATTTAGCATCAATTCTTGTAAGTCTCTCCAAGTATCTCTGAAATCATCCTGCTGGTCGTTTCTTATAGAACAGTAATATTCTATAACATTCATATACCATAACTTATTCCGTCATTCTCAAACTGATGGGCAGCCACTTAGTTTCCAGTTCCTTGCCACTATAAAAAGGGCGTTACAAACAGTTTTGCACATGTGGGTTCTTTTCCCTTTTTATGATCTCTCTGGGACACAACCCTAGTAGACACATGCTGGATCTAAGGGTATGCACAGTTTGATAGCCCTTTGAGCATAGTTCCGTATTGCTCTCCAGAATGGTTGGATCAGTAGAACAGTAGTAGTATTATTATAGAATATTCATTTACCACAATTTGTTCAGCCATTCCTCATTTGATAAACATTCCCTCACTTTCCAATTCTTTGCCACTACATAAAGAGATGCTATAAATATTTTTGTAATGTGGGTCATTTTCTCTTTTTTATCTCTTTGGGATACAAAGTTGGGAATTGACCTAAATTAGGTACTTAATTACTCAAAGCAATTTGGTCTTTCCCTCCACACAGGACAAATATAAATGGTATTGCTAGATTAAAGGGTATGCACAGTTTTATAGCTCTTTGGGCATAGTTCCAAATTGCTCTCCAGAATGGTTGGATCAATTCACAACTTTACCAGGAATGCATTAAGAGTTCCAGTTTTCCCACTTCTCTCCAACATTTATCATTTTCTTTTTTGTTTTGCCATGTTGGCCAATTTGATAGGTGTGATGTGATACCTCAGAGTTATTTTAATTTGCATTCCTCTAATCAATAGTGATTTAGAGCATTTTTTTATTTGACTATATATAGCTTTAATTTCTTTTAATTTTTCATCTGGAAACTGCCTGTTCATAGTCTTTAACTATTTATCAGTCATTTATCAAGGTAATGACAAAGTATTTTAAATTTGACTTAATTCTCTATATATTTTAGAAACGAGACCTTTATCAGAAACACTAGCTATAAAAATTGTTTCCCATTTTTCTGCTTTTCTTTTAATCTTGGTTGCATTGGTTTGGTTTGTGCAAAAAAAACTTTTTAATTTAATATAATCAAAATTATCCATTTTTTATTTCATACTATTCTCTATCTCTTGTTTGGTCTTCTTCCTTTCTCCATAGATCTGACAGGTAAACAATTCCTTGCTCTCCTAATTTGCTTTATGGTGTCACCTTTTATGTCTAAATCATTGACCTTATCTTGACAGGATGTAGGATGTTGATCTAAGCCTAGTTTCTGCTACACTTTTTTCCAGTTTTCCCACAGATTTTTTTTTTTTTGCAAATAATGAGTCCTTATTCCATAAGTTGTAATATTTGGGTTTATCAATGAATAGATTACTATATTTATTGACCACTGTGTCTTCTATAACTAAACACTGATATACCAGTGTATTTCTTAGCCAATACCAAACAGTCTTGTTGATTGCCATGTAATAATATAATTTTAGATCTAGTACAGATAGACTACTTTCCTTTGCATTTTTTTTCATTAATCCACTTAATATTATTGACCTTTTGTCCTTCCAGATGAATTTTTTTAAAAAGTGAAATAATTTTGGTAGTTTGACTGGTATGTTACTGAATAAGTAAATTAATCTAGTTAAAATTGTCATTCTTATTACATTGGCTTGGCATAAGCAACTGATCTTTTTCCAATTATTCAGATCTGATTTTATTTGTGTGAAGTGTTTTGTATTTATGTTCATTTAATTCCTGTTATCTTGACAGGTAGACTCCCAAGTATCTTATATTGTCTATAGTTATTTTAGATGAATTTCTCTATCTTTTGCTGCTAGACTTTGTTGGTTATATGTAAAAATGCTGATTATTTATGTGGGTTTCTTTTATATCCTGCAACTTTGCTAAAGTTGTGAATTGTTTCTAGTAGTTTTTAATTGATTCTCTGGGATTCTCTAAGAATACCATCATAACATCTGCAAAGAACGATAGTTTTATTTCCTCATTGCCTTGCTCCTGTTTTTAGTCTCCATCATCCTAGTTGCATCAAGTCCCAGAACTTGAAGAGTTTCCTAAATGAAGTGTCAAAGGAATTTGGTCTAATCCTCTACACAGGACAAAACAAATGGTTAAAGAATGCCTCTTGTTCAGATTAGAATATGCGTTTGGGTGGACAGCCAGCAGTATGTCTGGGACAGACCCTGAAAATGCACAATGATCTGGGCACAAAATTAGGAAGAAAAAAGTAGATAGATTGAATTTAGAAAATTGCAAAATTCTTTAATACCAATAGAAACAAAGACCTATCTTTTTGGCATTATTCTTTTGGGGATGTTGTATGACTTGACTCACGGAGTAGCCCTGTCTCCCAAGAACAGAAACTTAATAGGCTCACCCAAAGAGTGAGGGAGAGAGTCGTGAGATGGGTGTGAAATTGCACGGGAAATGGATATGGGATTGCACAGCAGAAGTGGTGTGGAGACTGTCACCAGAAAATATTTGACTTGAAAAATACAGATCACGCATGAAAATAGAGGAAAAGACATGTCATCCATGATGTCAGAAAACTTGGGAAATCACACTCCAGTACATGGGGTGGCCTTCTAAAGGAAATTCAGAGGAAGACACAGCTGTGATGTTTTTACATCATTAGAAGGATCATCCCCATAGAGCAGAGCCCTGGAGTCCTATTATGTAAGTGTGCCTTGTAGATGGCAATTTTTGTGAAAACAAGAATATTATTTTATAGCTTCCCCAGTACCTAATATAGGACTTTTAGAAGGCCCATAATAAATGTTTCTTAAATGACTGATTATACATATCAAAAGTGACATTCTAATACAAAAAGCACAGAGAGGAGCTCTGACAGAATGTGGTGTAGCGGCTAAATCTGGGACTCGGGGGGAGGAGACAACAATCCAGAAAATCTAGGAAACGCATGGAAGATGATGCTGATCATGGAGAAGGTAACACTTGCACGAGGCCTTGAAGGAGAGATGAAATTCTAACAGGTAGAGTTCACAGTGAGACTTTCCCAATGGAAAGTACAGTCCCCAGGAAAGAGACTCTTTGGAAAAGAACATCTTCCGATTCCCAGCCTCGGGTCTTTTAAATAGGTGCTTAATGAGGGCTCATCACTGAATTAAATTGAAAATGATCTCCTTATGACGGAACTGAAGGAATTTTTTCCAAAGGCAAAGGCTCCAGAGAGAAGTATCTGACCAGCAAAGCCAGCGGCCAATGGAGATCATTTGGTTTGGGGGCCAAAAGGAGTCTGCTTCCATTATCAAATTTAGTCCTTACTGACTCTGGCCCCAAATTCCACATTCATTTCTTGGGCCCTTCCCTTTTCTCTTGCCCTTCAGCACCCCAATCTTTCCCAGAGCCCTCTCTCTACCTCCCAGGGTGTTCACACATGGTCCACAGCAGCCGGGACTATTGCCCACCCTGGCAGGCAAGGGCAAACCAGCCGTGATGGTGGTGAGAAAGGGGGTGCCTCCCATCCATACAGTGGAAGGGAACAATTTCTTTGGCATTTCCATCTAGTTTCATGGAGCCTTGTGAGGTTGGTTTAGAGACCCCAGTGATTAATAACAGAGTTCAGTTAATGAGCTGCAAAAGGATGCTGTGGAAGCCAGACCTATATACTTGTCAGCCAAGAGCATCCCTCTGGAAGGAGCTAGGGACAGATTATTTACACTGAAGGACAATTAAACATTCGCGTGCATCTTACTCATTAAAATGAGCATGTCCCAATAAACTCTGAAGAGGTCTCACCCGGGAACTATTCCCTGGATCATGCAAGCCCACTCCCACCCCCCAGGGTGGCTTAGTCACTAATGGACACTCGAATTTATTTTGCTTTTTTGTGGAGAGTTTGAACAAAGTATTTAAGTCACCCAAGGAAAGGATGACTCCAGTTGCCTTTGGAGGCCAAAGTTTCTCTCTGCTCTTTGTCAGTCACTGCTGCCCATTTCATCAAACTTGACCCTAAACATGGTTTCTATCTCATCTCCTTACACATCCATCACAGCTCTGCCCATCCCCCTGAGCACGGCTGCCCGGGCTCTACACCAAACATACTGGTCTACACTAGTCATTACAAGGAATATAGGATCCCTCCCAGCTTTGGCAGTATATGTTCCCTGACTCCCTTCTCCCTCTCACATTCCATGTTCTGCCTTTTTGCAGCACTCACAACTCTGTAGGACTGACCTTTCCTCACTTCGCTAAAGCTAGACACAGAGTCTCCCAAGAGTCTGCACTTGGAGCCTTCCCATCTGGACAAGACTCCTCAGACCCACTCCCATTTCTCATGAAGGGAGTTCACCAACATTAGCAATCACAGAGACACTGGAGAGAAGGGGCAGTGAGCTGGCCCACACTGGAAGACGAACAATCAATCCCTGGAGACTTTTTTGTCATAGAAATGAGTCTGGGTGATTCTGGCCACTGAAGGAAGGAAAGGATCTTCATTTATTGGGAATTTCAAGAAGAGCCTCCAAGGATGACAGCTCATGGTCGTTTCTGCTTTGCAAACAAAAATAAAACCCTTTCAGTCCTTGGACCTCAAATGACTGGATTTCCATAAGGATCAGCCAATAGTTCGTACGCACCCATTATTTGCAAGGCCAGGTGTGGGTTATGTTGGTACGCCAAGAACAGTAAAGGATGCTCCCTATCCTTACTATCCTAGCTGGGGTGATAGGATAGGTTTCAGAGGACAACTTATTCCTGGAAGCTCTCCTTGTGTTTACCTCAGTTCCTTCAACTGCAATGTGAGAATAATAACATTTCCAAGATAGTGATGAGGATTAAATGAGATATTTGTAAAACACTTTAGCTAGTGCCTGGTATATAGTGGATGGGTTAATAAATGCTTGTTTCCTTCTTTTCTTCCTCCCATCTTTAACTTCCCCTCTCCCTTCTTTTCTTCCTTCCTTTTTTCTTTTCTTAATGCAGTCCAGCTTCTTATCAGCTATCTTGATTGCACTGTTGTTTTGGCTTGTCATGTTGAACTTGCAGTCAGTGCACTAAGAACTCTAGATCTTTTTCAAACAAACTACTCTAGCCATATCTCCCCCATCTTGTACCTATGAATTAAAGAATTAACCTTTAAGGCTAAGTATAAGATTTGATATTTCCTTCTATAAATTTCATCTTCTTTAATCTGGCCCTGTATTCTAGACTGAGGGGATGGGGGTTGGAGTCTCACCCTGTTGTCTTTTGTCATAGTTCCCCCCAAAAAATTTGGTGTCATTCACAAAGGCAATAAGCAGCCATCTTGGTCCTTGGTGGTTCTGGAGTATCCTATCCAAACCAGTCATCATGGCCAGATGCTGCAGGGTTCCCACACTCTCCACGAGGCTCTCTATTGCCACTGGTCATCTGCAATTATAATTCTTCTGACTCCTTAAAGGCAGTGTGGGACCTGGAGCCAGGAGAGCCCCAGAGCCAAATCCCATCCTAAGAACTGACTAGCTGCGTGATCCTGTCCCCCTTTCCTCATTTGCAAAAGGAGGGGATGGAATCAATGACCTTAAAGATCCTGACGTGATCTGAACCTATGATCTTATGAAGCCTCCTCCATTTATTAGGTTGTGATAATAGGAAAATCATTTAACTCTTATGAGCCTCAGTTTCTGCATTTGTAAATGGGAATAATAGTCTCTCTATTCATTTTTTTTTTCTTTCTTTTTTTCTTTTTTTCTGAGGCTGGGGTTAAGTGACTTGCCCAGGGTCACACAGCTAAGAAGTGTTAAGTGTCTGAGACCAGATTTGAACTCAGGTCCTCCTGACATCAGGGCTGGTGCTCTATCCACTGCGCCACCTAGTTGCCCCAGTCTCTCTATTCATAGGGTTGTCAGGAGCATCATGGAACCTCAATGACATCAAATCCTGCCCAGACATGAAAAGAATTCCCGATGGAACCCACTTGGTAAATGGTCATCCAGCCTCTGCTTGAAGGCCTCTGGGAAGTGAAATGCCCCACTTGTAGAGGCAGACCTTTCCATGCTAAGATGGGACATCAAGCCAAGAGTTTGATTTTCCTCCATTAATGCCTGTTAAACTTTCTGGGGCTATAGAGAACTAGTGTGATCTCTCTGAAACAGAACAGTCCCTCCCATCCTCAAAGACATCTCTCACCCCTCCCCCTCTACCTCCTGAATCTTCTGTCCTCCAGCCCCAAACCTCCAGTGGCTTAGGACATGATTTGGCCTGACACACAATTGTTGTGCTTGGATTAGTCACATCAGCAATTATCTTAATTATGGGTTAACATCTGGGTATGGCAGTAGATAAGTCTTGGAGTCAGGAAGACTCATCTTCCTGGATTCAAATCTGTCCTCAGACATTTCCTAGGCAGGGTAAGTCACTTATCCCTCTTTACCTCAGTTTCCTCTTTTGTAAAATGAGCTGGAGAAGAAAATAACAAACCACCCCAGTATCTTGGCCAAAAAAAACCCAAACGGGGTCATAGAGAATTGGACATGACTGAAATGACTAAACCATCTCACCTTGAATTGTCATCAAGACCCAGGATGTTTGGAGGACAGAGCAGAGAGGGAAGTAAGGGCTCAGGTCTACTATTCTGTGGTGGTCAGGGGATACTGACCATAAGTTAAAATGCTGAGTCCTAAAAAGTTTTAACAGCTTCCCTAGCTCAGGCTGTCCCCAGAGGTCACACAGAATCCCCCCATAGTCTAGCAGGGCTGACCATTGGACTGCTCTTCAACATCTAAAGTAGCAGGACCAGTGAGGAGACTGGAGACTGATGAAATACTGAGGGGCTGATTGACAGCTAGGGCCGAAAAGCTTCTCCAAGTCAAGAATCAATTACCTTTCCATTAAAGGACATACGGGAATCCAGGATGTGGTCAGGCAGAGAATTCCCACAGGGCATGGGGAAAAGGATGAACAAAGGGGCTGAGGCAGGAGAATAAAGGCAATGGGCCAGAGAGAGTTCTACAAGAGCCATGGAAAGGAACAGCCTTCTCAGCAATATAATGACCCAAGGCAATTCCAGTAGGCTTGGGATGGAAAGTGCCATCCATATCCAGAGAGAGAACATGGAGACTGAATGTGGATCAAGCATAGTGTTTCATCTTTGTTTGCTTTTTCTTTCTCATAGTTTTCCCCTTTTGTTCTGATTTGTTTTACCAATATGACTAATATGGAAACAGGCTAAACATAGCTTGCTGTCTTGGGAAGGCAGGAGGTAAGGGAGGGAGGGAGAAAAACATTTGGAACTCAAAATCTCACAAGCATGAACACTGAAACTATTTTATATATAATTGGAAAAATAAAATACTACTAAATTTTTACAAAGGAATAGCATCAACATTTACTACATAAAACAGGAAAAAATTAGATTATAAGAAGCCTTGAATGCCAGATTTACAAGGCAATAGGGAGACATGAAGATTTCTAGACAGAAGTGACCAAAAAGGGAGGCTGCAGACTTGAAGGAGACCAGCCTTGGCGACTAAAAGAATATGAGGAAGAGCTAAAAAGAGCCTTCAAGGGCCATCTTGCTCAATTTGGAGGTGGGATCCTGAAGATGAAAGGCTTATGGTGACCTCCCCAGGTACACAAGCAGGATTTGAACCCAGAACTTTAACACTGAGTCTGGCGCTTTTCTCATGGGGCCATGAGGCTTCCTTGTGGGAGAGCACAAAGCTATTGATTGAATCAGTTGTTCTTTATAAATCTGGGGAAGCCCAGAAGGCCTGAGAAGTTGGTTTCCCCCAAGAATCCTTCTATTCTTGAGTAAAGATGGTGACTCTGGCCTGTGTGCTCAGACCAGAGCCCCTCTCCCTCCTCACCAACACCACCGTCTGCCACAAGAGTAGCCCAAGTCCCTCTGATCTCATGTCCTAGTGACATTGTCTGGAAAGAAAGACCCCCAGGGTGAAAAGACAAGTCTGCTCTCTTAATGACAATGCCCCCTGTCAGGACAGGACATCCCCTGAAACATGAGGGGCACAGTCAAAAAGATGACTGGGGAAGGAGGGAACTTTCCTATCCGTGGCTGGGACACGGCTCTTGACCCAAAGATGGTGAGAATCACAAAAGAGTTCACAAATGCACAGCTTGATGATATAAAATCGAAAGGTTTTTGAACAAACAAAATCAACACAGTTAAACCCAGATGGGAAACAATGAATCAGGAAGAAAGTCTTGGGGCCAGTTTCTCTGATTCAGAGTCAAGCTTTTTAGTCAACTGATAAAAAAATGTAAGTGGAAGAGCCATTCCCCAATAGATAAGTCATCCATGAATGTGAATGAACAGGCAGCTCGCAAAGAAATCCAAGTTGTCAATAATCTTGGAAAAGACGTTAAGATGGACGCCATGTTGTGTCCTGGCTCTTCTCCAGCCTGCCTGCTAGTCCTCCTGCCATGTCCTACCCCATGCTGCCCAGAACTCTATCCCGGGCCCCTCTGTAGTTCTAGAGGGGACATCTCTGCGGAGGATTCCTGAGCCTCAGTCTCTCTCCCGAATTTTCAGTCCTGAATCACCAACTGTCTTTCTGACATTGTCAGCTGGCTGAAGCCCAGGACTCCCAGAGGGACAAAGAGAAGGCACTTTGTGCCCCACACATCGCACTCCTAGGAGATGGCCCAGGATCCCGAATCTAGGAAACCTGGGAAGAGCAACACGACCAGCCCTGCTTCCAGACTGGGATCTATAATCCCATCGGGGGGATCAATCGCTATGAAAAAGGGCCCCCTTTCCTTGCCACCACCAACACCAAGTGGTGACCAATTGCTGTCACTGAACCCCAAGTGACAGCATCCCCCGATCTCCGCTCCTGCTTCCAGCCCGGCCCCTGCAGCCATCAGCCCAGGGAGCGACCCCCGAGGAGGTGCATCCAAGCAACTGCTCCTGAGGCTGTTGCAGCCCCCACCTCCCAGCAGCCAAAGCCACTGAAGACCTAGGAAAGAAGGTTGAGGCCCCAGTGATGGCTCAGTGTCTGAAAGCCCCAGGGCTTGATCAGCAGAATATTAGAGAACATTCCTCATTCTCTTTGCCTTTGGGCCACACTCAGGACCCTGGAGTCCTTGTACAGGACTGGAAGCTGAAGCCTCCTCCACGTGTCCTCTCTCCTGGCTCGGGACTCCCCAGCGGGGCTCTTCTCCGTGTGTGAGCAGGACCTAGTGCCGGCCTTTGAACCCACATTCATTCATTTATCTCAAACCCAGCCTGTCCACGCCTGAACTCATCAGCTTTCCCTGCCCTGTGTAGCTTCCCAAATCCACAGCTCTCTTCCTAGGGCACCAGCATCCTCCACAACATCCCCAAATTCCATGCTTCAGGGTCATCCTCCTCTCACTCCTCCCCCCAGAGTGTCTAAGGCCCCAACAACTTCTGCCGATGCTCTTGGATAAGACCCCTTGCCCCTGGCCCCTCCACCCTACAAACAACCACCTCTGGGTTAGGACCTCAGCACCTCTGCCCTGGACAGCTACAGAGGCCTCCTCCTGGCCTCCCTGCCTCTTGGTTCTTTCCTCTCCAAGTCATCCTCCATCCAGCTTCCAAAAGAAGGTCTGACTCCTCAGGCCATCCCTCCCCCAATGGCCCTCGGGCCTCCAGTCACTCCAGGAGCAAACATTAATCCCTCGGTTTGGATTTCAAGCCCTGCCCACTTCAGCCCCTTCCTTGCTCCAGTCTGCTCCCATTTCCTCCCCTCTGAGTGCTCTTCGGCCCAATCCCAGCCTCCCACAGAATGGCGCCTCTCCTGCCTCAGGGTCTTCCCCGCTGGCCCTGGTGCCCCAAGGCTCTCCCCTTTCCTTCCTGCCCTCAAGAGGCTTTTCTCCATACTCACCCCCACATCCCACCCCCTTGGTCCCCCTTCTGTGGACTCCCTCCGGTTTGTCCTTGTTTGTCCATAACTGGCGCTCCCTCGGCGGGCTCATGAGCTCCCTGGGAGCAGGGCCTGGCCACGTGGCCCTTTCTGGATCCCCAACACTTGACCTAAGGCCTGGCACAGACCGCCCTCAGTAAGCGCTGCGTGTGTGACTGGCAGAGCAGCGGGAGGATGCCCGACTGCCAGTGGGAGTGGGCACTTCTTATTCAAACTGTTTCATCACTTTGTCAAACATCAACGAAAATCAGGATAACAGGAGAAAGGGGCTTCTGGGAGCCGGTCAGAGCCGCATCTACATTTGCCGTGATGGCTTTTAAGCCCCTGCTGAATGTCTTTCTGCTCCCTGCTGAGTATTTGGGTGTCTTGTGGCCCTTTTGTCTTTTTTGGGTGGGTCGGTCTCCCCCGCTGTCCATCCCCTTTGCCCCGTCTCCTCCAGCCACCCCCCCCCAGAGGCCCTTCTGTGGAACAAATGCACACACTCTCACGCAGCATATTCCTACATCGTCCCTGTCTGGAAACGTGTCTTGTTCTTGGGGCCCGGTGCTTCTCCATCAGGAGGCAGGAAGAGCACCCCCTCCTCAGTCTCCCCAAGCCCTGGGGCTCACGCCCACCGTCCACCAGAACCTGACATTTTTCTACTTTGTTCTTAAACATCCAAAGCCCTTCCTTATATGCCCCCTTTTGGCACGTGAGGACCCTGCCAAGGGATTAGGGCATCCTATCCAGGGTGGGTGGGGCCCAGGCACTCTCCGTGGGACTCCCTTTACCCAGCTGGAAAATGGGGCTGATCTAAGCTAATTTGCTTGCACGAGGAGCCAAGAACAGAAGAGTAAAATGGTCCAAATGCTTTTGGTTTTCCCTTATCTGAGCAAGTGGAGCTCAGTTCCAAAATCAACTTTTCACAAACTGCCTTGGGAAGAAAATTCTCATATAACTCAAGATATGATCAAGTGGGAAAGAATGGCTGGGGGGGGGGAGGAGCCGCTGCGGTCCCACCGGCGGGCTCTGGAAGCTGGACGCCGGCCTCCCGAGCCACACACAAGCGCCTCCTTGGCCTGTCGGCGTGGGCCCGGGGCCCATCAATCTGTCACCACCCAAGTGGCTCCTCGGGGAAGGGAACCGGGAGAGGCCCGGGCTGGCCCCACCCGGATGGGGGGAAGGGTCATTAGGAGACCATCCCAGGAGCACTGAGACATCCCGGGTGTGTCCCCAAGGCCACCAAGCTGGAGCACAAGCACAGCGTCCCTTCTCCCTCCCAGCCGATCATCCTTTCAACCCTGGCAGCCTCACTGGCCACACCCAGCCAATGCGTGTCTCTGCCTCTGAGTCTGTCTCTGTGTTTGTGTCTGTCTGTCTTCCCCACCCCCATCTTTTTCTCTCTCTCTTTCTCTCTCTCTCTCTCTCTCTTCTCTCTCTCTCTCTCTCTGTCTCTCTTTCTGTCTCTGTCTCTCTCTCTGTCTCTCTCTTCTCTCTCTCTCTCTCTCTCTCTCTCTGTCTCTCTGTCTCTCTGTCTGTCTCTCTCTCTCTCTCTCTCTCTCTGTCTCTGTCTCTCTCTCTCTCTCTCTCTCTCTGTCTCTCTCTCTCTCTGTCTCTCTCTGTCTCTCTCTCTCTCTCTCTCTCTCTCTCTCCCTCTCTCTCTGTCTCTCTCTGTCTCTGTCTCTCTCTGTCTCTCTGTCTCTCTGTTTCTCTCTCTGTGTCTCTCTGTCTCTCTGTTTCTCTCTCTGTCTCTCTCTCTGTGTCTCTCTGTCTCTCTGTCTCTGTCTCTGTCTCTCTCTCTCTGTCTGTCTCTCTGTTCTCTCTCTCTCTCTCTCTCTCTCTCTCTCTCTCTCTCTCTCTCTCTCTCTCTCTCTTCTCTCTTCTCTTCTCTTCTCTCTTCTCTTCTCTTCTCTCTCTCTCTCTCTCCCTCCTCTCATCAGAAGAGTTTTCTGTTGTGTTTTTCTCACCCCTGCCCTGCTGCCTCCCAGGATTGTTATAAGGAGACCAGCACAAGACACAAATTCAATCAGAATTATGGCTGTTGTGGACCAGACCCTGAGCAACTCTTCCCTCTTCCTGCCTCAGTTCTCCCATCTATGAAATGGGGAGGTTAACAGTCTCTTGCCCCCAGGGCTGTTGTGGGCACCCAGTGAGATCATTATTCCAGGCCCTTGGCACAGTGCCTGGCACATGGTAAGCAGTGTGTAACTCTGTTTCTGGTTATCCCCTAGAGAAGCAGTGGCAAGAATGGGGCGCCCCCCGAGGCGGGGGGAGGCCAGGCTGGTCCCAGGGCTTCAGAATGTGAAATCTCTGACGAGATTGGGACAAGTGAGAAAAGCAATGTAAGAGCAGAGGCTGCGGCCAGGACATTGGGACTGGGAGGAGGAGCAGTGGGTGGACGCCATAGGAGGTCGTTGAGGAAGGATGTCGGGAGCACAGTCCCAGTGTCTGAGGCAGGTAGTGAGCTCCCCGAGTGGAGGTATGCAGGGAGGCCGTGAACCTTAGCTAAGGGCCCTGGGAGGCTTGCCCACCGTGCTCCCTTCCGGCTCTGAAATCCTGTGATTCAGAGACAAGACGCCCGACGTGAGGGGAGCCCGTTGTTTGCAGGACTCGACATCTCTCCTAGGAGTCGGTCTTGGCCGGGCCCTGCGGGACACCGCCGGACCCGCATGGCCACGGGCAGGTCCCCCGGGCTCCGTTCTGACTCGGACCCAGGAGCGTGGCGATGGGAGTCAGCCGGTGCTGGAGGGCTCCAAGGGGGCCTGGAGGAGGTGCCACGGAGGGTTTGTGGGAGCCCTGGGTCCTCACTGCCGGAATGACAGGAGGGCCCTCCCTGAGCCTCCCTGCTGGCCCGACAGCGGCCGCCGCAGATTTGGCAGAGGAACAGTCGGAGCTGGGCAGCGTAGCTCGGACCGGAGCAGAGATGGGCACCTCCTCCGGACCCAAAGGGAAATCACGGCCTGGCGGTCAGCCCTAGGGGCCCCGCCTGGTGCAGAGAAGGTGCCCTGTGGCAAGAGCAAACCCCAAAAGCAATCCGGGGAAAGCTTGCCCCACACTGGTGCGGAGGGGGCCTGTGGGCCCCTAGAGCCGGGCCCCGACCACGCCGGGCCCCGACCACGCCGGCCCCCAGAAATCCGCAGTCCTCGGGGTCGCAGAAGAACTCTCATCTTCTCCAATGCACGAGGAAGAAGAGCCATGGGAACATAAAGGAGAAAACAAATTTCAACTCGTGCTCCCGCCCACTAAAAGAGGCACCAGGATGATCCTTTTAGGGGAGAAAAGGGAGGGGAGGGGCTGTCCCAGGTGAGTCCCTTCCCTGCCACGGTGTGGACAGAACCGGAGACAGATCACGTGTCAGGGAAGAACGGGGCTCTCCCTGCTCCCAAGCAGCGACATCGCCCACCACAGACCCCCCTGAGCTCTGCCTCTCGAGAGTCCCTCGAAGTTCCCCGAAGGACGGGCTGCTGGCGGCAGCTGCTCGGATTGGAGGAATGATGGGGCTGTCGCCCACCCGGAGGGGCTCGTGGCCGAGAGCTGACGGGGGGGGGTGGGGGCGCTGCCCGGGCCTGGGCATCCCGGAGACGCTGCTGGCCGACCTCTGCGGGCCAAAGCCCGGCCCCCAGGCCTCCCCCCCTCCAGACCTGCAATGTGGGAACAATTTGAGATGCAATTAAGCAAAGCTCCGAAGGTTTTGCCACTAATTTGTTCGTTCTTTCAATGCCTTTCTGTGGGACCCACATGATATTGCGGCGGGGGTGGGGGGGAGGGTCAGGCAGAGGCCAAACAAGAAAACATCCAGCCCTTAAAAGGGGCGCGTGGCCAGGGGCCGCTCCTCCTGGGTGGGAGTCCGGGGCATTCACCGAGGGCCAGGCCACAGTCCGACCAAGTGCTCTCTGGCCGAGGAGGGCCCTGGTCGGGGCGGGGGAGAAACGGGCTCCCAAGATCAAAGGTCAGGGCTGCGAGGGGGCTGGGGTAATTTGCCAAGGGTCAGGCCATGGTCCAGCCAAATGCTCTCTGGCCTAGCAGAGCCCTGGTCGGGGCGGGGGACAAACGGGCTCCCAAGATCAAAGGTCAGGGCTATGAGGGGGTTGGGGGCACTGAGGGGACTGGGGTAATTTGCCAAGGGTCAGGCCATGGTCCAGCCAAATGCTCTCTGGCCTAGCAGAGCCCTGGTTGGGGCAGGGGACAAACGGGCTCCCAAGATCAAAGATCAGGGCTATGACGGGGTTGGGGGCACTTGCACAGGTCATCCACACAAACACCAGAGGCAACATCTGAAGCCGGCTCTTTGGGCCCTTGGGACGTCCCCACTTTCCTCATTCAGTTCAGTCTAAGGTCTGTGAGCACCCACACAGGACGTTAGAGCCATCGACCACAGAACGAGACCCGGAGGGTCTGAGAGGCCGAGCTCTTCCCTGAGCCGAGGCCCGAGAGGACCAACGCGGGCGCCGGGGACGTCCACGTGACCGTACCAGCCTCCCCAGCAGAGCCACGAGCTGTCACCCCGCCTTTCTCGAGCACTCCCTGCACGGACATGCTCGCTTCCTTTGCAGTTTGCAGAGCTTGCTCTCTGCAAGGGTGAGCTCTCGGGTCCTGGGGGGAGGACCCCCCCAGACTGTGAGGGAGAAGCCCGTGAGCCCCCTGGGGACAGGCCCCCATTTGGCATCAGGAGCACGGGCTTGGCACAGAGCATGGGCGCAATGCCAGCTTGCTGACTCACTGACTGGTAGGAGGCTGGTCATCCATTCCCTGAGAAACTTCAAGTTTGCAGAGGGCCCCCCCAACTCCACAGGGTCCTCACCACCACCTGGGCAGGGGCCGTTCTTGCCCCTAATTTATGGATGAGGAGACTGAGGATCTGGGAGCACCCAAGGTCACCCAGCCAGTCAGGGCCCATTCCAACTCAGGCTCAAGACCCATGCCCCCGCACTCCCCACGCTGCTTTCTACAGGTTGGGAGGGAATCCGAAAGCAGAGAAGGAGAGGACGGCATCCTGGACGTGGGGAGCACACTGAGCAAAGGCGGGGAGGAAGGAGAAGAGAGCATCTGGTCCAAGCTTGGGGATCACAGAGTGGGGTATGTGAGCAAGATAAGGAGGAGCCTCCTGGGGACGGCTGGGAAAACTGGACTCCATGGGCCCATATGCGGAAGCGTGAAGGAGACCCTCAGGGGCAAGGGGGGCCGGGGGCCATCCACTCTCCCCCGGCCCCGAGATGGATGGGTGCTCCAGGCCGGCAGCACCAATGAGCTAATCAGCAAAACCGGGTCAGTCGTGATTCAAGCTGAGACCCGTCCTGAGACAAACAAATGACCTCTGGTAGACGGCGGCGATTTATCTTCTCGAGCGGAGCTCCAGGAGGGTCCCCGAGGAGCGGAAACATTCTTCTCTCTTGGACATCCCTTGTTTGTCTTGGGGCTCGCCTGCACCGACCTGGCGCGCGCTTGGATGAATTCAGTTTGTTCCCCGCACTCTGGGGAAAGCAGGAGCATCTGTTTCCTATACAGCAGCGAACCTAAAGCCCCAGCAGACCCGCAGAGGTCCGACAGTCCGGCCGTGGGCCAGGGCGATGACCCACGAGCTCGGGCCTGTCCCAAGTCCCAGGCCCATCTCAGGCCCGCCCTGGCTTGGGCCAGCCGCCTGCCACCTCCAGGCCTCCCTCCGACCCCGCAGCAGGAGGGGCTGCAGCAGCGGGGGTCTCCGGCTCAGATACGCTTCCGGCAGCCCGGGCCAAGGGCAGCAGCCAGTCTGGGCCGGGAAGCTGGAAAGAAGGGCTCAGGCCGGGGTCAGGAGCGAGTCTTAGATATCAGGAAAGCAGACGGCCGTGAGTCAGGGAGGAAGTGGACGTCAGGGCCAAGGACAGAGAGAAGAGTCGGGAGGCAGAGGTCAGCAAGTGGGTGGGAGGTCAGGGCCAAGCAACCACGGGGGCGTGACGGAGCGGGGTCCCAACCCGGCAGCCGCCACGTCCTGTGCGCCACACGGCCAGAAGTGAGCCGAGCCCCGCGGCCGGCGGGAAGCTTCACTGGACTGACGCTGGCCTTGGGGATCCATGATCTAATTTGGGCTCTGTTGCTTGGAGCCTAGTGGCTCCCCTCTGTGGCCTCCATTTCTTCCTCTGCAATTCAATCAATGTGCATTTATTAAACACCTACTATATACAAGGTATCAGAGAGACAAACTAAAATAAAAAATCTCTATTAGAAAGAGTTGGAGGGAAAGGGGCAGGTTTCAACACATGCACAAATCAATCCAATCTTAGACACTTCCCAGCTCTGTGACCCTGGGCAAGTCATGTAAACTCTTGCAGATGCAGCTTCCTCATCTGGGAAATGGGGGTCCTAAAATTTGTACCAGCTACCTTACAGTCTAGTAGTGGAGATTAAAAAACACACACACACACACACACATATACAAAGGAACGTGCATAAAGCAGGTTATAAATGTCAGGGGGAGATCTCAGAATGGGGGGGGGGAACATGTCACAGAATGGGTTCTAGAGCAGAGGTCAAGGCAAATGAATGGGCACTTATTAAGCACTTACTATGTGCTCAATTCTAATGAGGGAGATGGACCTGAAGAGCCAGAGAGAGATAATGGGGGATGCGTCTCCTTAGGTTTGGGGCACGGTAGAGAAAGCTCAATAGGGAGGAAGAGAAATGTGACTCATCTTATTCCCTTAAATTGGAGGCAACCAGGAGAGGCCATGGGTTGGACAGGACAGAAAGAGAAGGAGAGGGGAGAACAAAGGGACAGAGGGATAGAGGGACAGAGGGATAGAGGGACAAAGAAACTGATGGATGGAGGGACAAAGGGATGGAGAGAAAGAGGGATAGAGGAATGGAGGGACAGAGTGATAGAGGGACAAAGGGGTGGAGGGACTGAGGGATAGAGGGAGTGAGGGATGGAGGTATAGAGGGATGGAGAGAGGAAGAAAAAGAAGGATGGATGGAAATATTGATCAATGGAGACAAACACAAGAAGCAAGGCAGTTCCTTCCCTTGAGGAGTTTCCATGCCAAAGGAGAGAGAACATTTAATGGCACTAGCAGGAGCAGGGCGCAAGGGTCCCTCCTTGGCGGGAGGCTGCTGTTAAGGACAGAGAGAGGTCCAGAGAATGAGGAGTCGGGGGTTGTGCTTGGCCCAGAGGGAAGAGAGGACACAAGTTGAAGACAGGCAGGGTCCAGTCCAGTCTAGGGGTAGCCTCCAAATCATTACAGCTGTCCCAAGGAGGGGTGGGCTCCCTTCACCATCAGCCTTCTGGCGAGGGGAGGAGCGCATGGGGAGCATTTGGGAGCCTGGATTCTTCAGGGATGAGCCTGATTTGTTGCCTCCTCTGGGTCACTGTCAGCTTTGAGATCCCAGACCGTCTGCGGGGCTTTGCCCAAACCCACAAAGCAAGTGATGAGCCTGGAGTGGCTGGCTGGGAATGATTCCCTGGGCTAGAGGACGCATTTTTGAGCCTTTTCTTGGACATGATCCACATGATCTGGTAAGTTCCTTCGCCTCACTGAGACTTGATTTCCCCATCTATAAAATGGGGGAAAGAAACCTCCCACTACACACCTTAGACAGTTATTTCAAGCAGTGTACTTTCTAAGCCTTAAAAGTTCTGAAATATGAGCCATCGGCATCATTTTTAGAATGTCCCTCTCCAGAAAGCTGGAGACCAGAAGTCTGGCGCTGACCCAGCGGACCCACCAAGCTCACAGGCTCTCCCACCTCAGAGACCACCAATCACAGCGAGCCCTCGACCTGAGCAGAATGTTCTCTCCATCTAATCTCGAAATAAATGAGGTGCCAACGTGCTGTGGGCAGACACATGGCTTCGGGCCCTCGGCACCCTGTGTGGGAGAGAAGGAGAAGCCCGTGGCAGGGCCCCAAGAACGCAGACTGGGAAGGCTGGCGATAATCGGGAGATCTCAGCTGATAAGACCCTGTTCTGCTTGGCTGTGAGAAGGAAGGGAGCTGCGTCTGCCATTCAGGAGCCAAGGGGAGCAAGAGTAACTCTGCGGTCCCCTCCTCCAAACCCCCGGGCATTTCTCTGGTCGTGGTTGCCTGGGAAGGCTCAGGCTACATGCAGCCCCACCAGAATGTCGCCCCTGTGCCCCTGTGGCAAAGGGCTGGCAGCGAGCACGGTCAGCACCACTTCTCCCACTCCATTAGGACAGAGAAGGTGCAATGAAGGGGCTTCCTTCCTGTCTAGTGCAGCTCAGCTTCCTTTCATTAAGAGGGCAGAGTCCACTCTGGCTCCCTCTGGGCAGAGCCCCGGGTTAGCCCCATGGGCAGATGGACCACAAGACACAGCTCTCACCTTCAGGGGCTCAGTCTGGGAGCTGACAGAAGCCAAAGACCAGAGGAAAGAACAAATGGGGGGATGGGGCGGAGAGGCCAAGAGCTAGAAGGGACCCCAGAGTTTAATCTCTAAGATTCATGTCATCCAGCGTGGGGTTCACAGTCACCCAGGAGGAGGAACCGTCTCCTTCCTGAGGTGAGCAACCCATTCCTCTTGCAGATAGCTCTTCTTATACACAACCACCCCCCTATTTCCTCATTTCTCATTCCGTCCTTTGGGGCCTCTATCATGAAAGACCCTTTGAAATCCCAATAGAAGTCTGTGGGGGCCTGGCTATCCCTGCACCCCAGATTGAGCAGGCTGAGGATCCTGATCTCTTCCAAATATCTGGGATATTTGGGGTCTGGGCCCCTCCCCATTCCGAATACTCAAGCTCTCTCTCAAATAGAATGTCCACAAGTGAACAGAGTCCCCCAGGTGTGGCCTGTCCAGGGTTTGAACTCCACTAGGGTCACAAACGACCCCAGAAAGGGCAACAGAAGTGCCTGACATCACACAGAAAATGAGTAATGTGACAAGTTCAGATTCAGAACAAGACAGACGAAATGTGTGTAAGGAGATACTTCCCATTGGTGTAGGGGCGGTGGCAAACAGACTGGGCTGCCTTGGGAGGTAGCGAGCTCCCCGTCAATGGGGGACTTTGAGCTAGGGCACTTGACCTGGGGATCTTGGGAGGAGATGCTGGTTTAGGTAGGGGACGGGCCAGGTGAAAAAGTACAGGAAAAAAAAGGAATGAAGAAGCACTTATTAAGCACCTGCTACATAACGGGCACCAGCCAAGGAGATGGGGACACAAGTGGCCCCAGTGGGGTTTGGAGAAGAGTGACCTCCAAGACCCAGCAGAAAAGCAGACCTCAAAAAGCAGGTAGAGCCTGGATCAGTGGATTTGTTTGAACTAATGTGTCGTCTGGTTGCCTCATCAGATAAACAGGCAGCTAGGGGCCACCTCAGTGCTCAGAGCGCCAGAACTGGAGCCCCCGAGCACCCATCCTGCATCAGACACTAACTTCACTCTGCTTGCCTCAGTTTCCTCATCTGAAAAAAGAATCATAGCCCCCACCTCCCAAGATTGTGGTGAGGATCAAATGAGATTGCTCGGCACAGCGCTTGCCACGTAGTAGGTACTATGTAAATGTTATTTATTATCATTATTATAAATATCCAAGAAGAGGATATTCATAAAGTACTTTGCAAATCTCTAAGTCCCCAGATATGCTCTCTACTTAATTGGGTCAGCGGGGCCCCTGAGCTGTGGTTCCGAGTGGTTGCTGACCTACTACGTGCCTTGAGGAGGACTGCTTTTCTGGAGGAGTCAGTTGAAGAACCAGTTAGGAGCAACAATGAGAATCCTAGCAGGAAGGACAAGCAGGGGCTCCAAGGGTGCAGGACCTCTCCCATCGGGCCGGTGCTCCCCCCTCCCAGCTGCAGGGAAGATGCTAGCCAGTCCATGGTCCAAGGCTAGACAAAACAGCTGAAAAGCTGGGGGGGGGGGCATCTTTGGCCGCGGGGATGACCTCATCGTCCTTTTCCAGCCGGGTCGGGGGGCCTTCTGACTGGTGGGCTCACAAACATGAGGTAACTTGGACCTCGGGGACGGGCAGGGGAAAGGGGAGGTCAGCGGTGATGACTTTGGACGGCTTTTCCCAGTGAGCACAGCCCCCGAGCGCGCTGCGTGCCAGGCACCTGGCAGCGGGCCGTGGCCAAGCCAAATATTTCCGTTTTGTGTGAAATGGAAAGGCAGAACCCGGCTTCTCAGAAAGGCTCAGTTTTTCCTGGGAATGCTGCTGCAGACGATCTCAAAACAAGAGATTAAATACAGACACCGGCCGAGCTCCGTGCCAGCTGGAAGCCAGACTCCCATCCACCTGCCGGCCGGCCTGGAACCCGGCCTCCCCGCCTCCCTGGAGGCCCGAAGCTTCTATTCCTGGTGACAGCCCCTGGGAATGACCTCCTCCTAGGCAAAGCCAACCGGCCTGGGTCCCTGAAAGGCCTGGCCCTGGTGCATGGGGCGCCATGAGCATCTGGCCCAGCCCCTCAGCCATCCTGGGCCCAAGCTGCAGAGCCAGAAAAGCCCCCCAAACGGGCTCCCCAAAAATGGGTGACTCCCCTAAGGGGAAGAGCTGCCAGTGCTGGGGGTGGGGGGTCAGCCTAGAGAAGTGCGAGAGCTGCCTCCAATGTCTGACATAGTAGTCAACAGGGACTGGTAAAGGCCCTACTGTGTTCTCAGGGCTGGACAAAGGGCACTCTCCTGGAGGAGATGATAAGGCGTGAAAGGGGAATAACTACATAGATCTGTATTCAAAGGGATGGAGAGCAGGGTGGCAGGGGAGGGAAGGGTGGCTGGTCAGGGTAGGCTCCAGCATTGGAGGAGGCAATGGGAGCAAGACAGGTCTGGGCAGGAGGACGCTGGAACTCCCCGGGGAGTGCCGAACATCCCAGTGTGGAAGAGGCTGCCCTGGGAGTGGCGAGCGCCCCCTCCTGTGGCCCACGGGAGAGGCCTGCTTGGGGGTAGCCACTAGGTCCCTTCCAACCTTCAATTCCGTGATTTTCCCAGGTGTTTCCTGGATAGAGGGAAGGTTCTTGTACCCAAAAGTGAGCTAGAAAAGAAGCCATCTAGCCCAATCTCATTTTACAGATGGGGAAATTGCGTCACATGGAGTCCACGGAGGTGAGTGTGGGAGGGGGATTTGCACACACGCCCTCCCACTGCCCAGGGATCCCTCAGGCCCCTTTCAGCGCTGACTCAGATGATCTCTCATTTGTCAGAAAACGGGGTCTCCCCGCTCAGGGCACCACCCCAAACTTCTTGGGGTAGGACTCCTGTCTCCCGGTAAATCTGAAGCCGAGGCAGGAATCTCTGTGTCCCCCTCGGCTTCCCGGGTGCAGGGCCAGAGCCAGGGGCCACGGAGGAGGGCCCCTCCCCTCAGCTGTCAAGAACACCGGGGAGGGAACAACATGGTCCCCAGAGAGGGTGCGGGAGAGCCTCCGCCAGCTCCGGGACTCAGACAACAGCCTGGCTCAGGCGGGGAGGCAGGCCGCAAACAGCCCAGGGTCCGACCTGGGGGCCAGCAGCTCCCCGGGCCTTCTGAGTCACTCTCTCCCACCCATCCAGCAAGTGAGGTGCTCCCCCCCTCCTCTCCCCCTCTTCTTTCTCCTCTTCCTCTTCTTCTTCTTCTCCCTTCTCTTCCTCTTTTCCCTCCTCCTCTTCCTCTTCCTGCTTTTCTTGATCTCCTTCCTCCTTTTTTCTCCCCTTGCTCTCTCTTCCTCTTCTTCCTCCTCTCTTCCTCTTCTGCCTCTGCATCCCTCTTCTCCCTTCTCCTCCTCCTCTTCTTCCCTCTGTCTCTCCCTCTCTGCTTCCTATCTTTCCCCCCTTACACACACACACACACACACACACACACACACACACACACACAGAGTCACACACCAAGTTCCATTGGCTACCTCCAGGGTCAAATATAACACCCTGTTACTCAAAGCCCTTGGTAACTGCTTCCCTGAGGCTTTTTATACCCTGCAGCAGCATCCACACACACTGTGGTTTGATCCAGCGACCCCAATCTCCCAGCTGTACCTCAAACATAGCCCACATCTCCTGACTCCAGGTATTTGCTCTGGCTGTGCCCCCACCTGTTAGGCACTCTCTCCTCATCTTTGTGTCTTGTCTTCCTTCGAGTCCAGCTCAAACTCCACCTTCTACAGGAAGTCCTCCCTGATCCCTCTCAATTCTGGTTTGTTCTTGTTAATTATCTCCACTTCATTCTTCCTTGTACTCACTAGTTCACATTATCATCTCCCACTATTAGATTGTGAGCCCCTCATGGGCAGGAACTGTCTTTTACCCTTGTGTGTCCCAGCACTCGGCACAATGCCAATACACATAGTAGGTGCTTAAGAAATGTTGACTTACTCCCTGACCAGACTACTTCTGAAATCCTTTTAGTTTGGGCAACTCCATGGAATAGAGAATTGACTTGTTGCCCCAAATCCAGGTGTTTGGCCAGGTTCAGCCCATGTGTGTCCTTTAGGAAGTGATTTCCCTCTCTGGGCTTCAGTCTCCCCTCTGGAATGGGGCTTCGGGCCCGTCCTCCTTTCCTTTGAAGGATTCCTCACAAGCTCCAGTGAAGTCACACTGACAAATGTTGCTTTTTCTTTTTTTTTTTTCTGTCAGAAAAGGAGGTCTTTAATTTTGAGTTCCAGAACACCATCTTGCTTTGGTTGCAAAATATCCAAAATAATAATAATAATAATAATAATAATAATAATAATAATAATAATAATAAAGGATACCACTAAATTCTCTCTGGCTTTTTCACTGACTGCACCCTTAGGTAAACCTGTGATCAATCAGAGCTGCAGAAGAAGAAAGGGATCTGAGGCCATCTAGTCATCTCCTGTTTGAACAGGGGTGTTCTTTGGAACATAACCCGACTGTGGCCAGAGAGCTTTTGCTCAGGGAATATGTAGTGAGGTGAAATCAACCCCACTCTTTCCTGAGACAGCTCATCTCATTTTTGGATGGCTCCAATTATATTCGTTGGTCCTAAATTTTTTCCTTCTCAGATTAAACAAAATAAATCTAATTCTTCCATATGATAGCTCTTAATAAACTTAATGATAGTTAATGTCTCCTTCAGAAGAAATACCCCTAAGTCCTTCCATGGATCCTTCTTCCTTGCCTAAATATTATAGACTTTTATTGCCTTAGTTGTTCTCAATTGCCGATGGCCTTTCTAAAACCCGTTGCCCCAAACCGAACCCAGTGCTCCAGATGGTGTCTGAGAAGGAAAATCCCAATGAAACCCTTGCCTCCTTATTCCTTGATGCTATATCTCTGATAATACAACCCAAGATTATATTCAGTTGTTAATTTGCCACTTAATAGTAACGATAGCTTTTTTCCCTAGAACGTTGCTTTTTCTATAAGGTGGCTTATTGCCAGGGACTTTCTCTAGGGCTGAGAACGGGACCTTGTCCATAAAAGGTGCTTACTGGGTTCTAGGGTCTGGGGGCTCATGAGCAGGCGCAGCCCGAGGAGCTAAGGCAACCCTGAAGCGGACTCTGGAGCACGTGCAGACGGATGATTTCTGGTCATCCACAAGGGCCTTTTTAACTAGGACTCTGAGAGGAAGGGTGAAGGTACCTGCACTTCCGGGAGGGAAGGGTCTGGAGGGGAGGATAACTCCATCTGCTCCATGACCTGCAGCTCGGAATATCCAAGAGAGGAGATGATGCAGGAGAGGACCCAGAACTGGAGCACAGGAGAGGACCCAGAACTGGAGCACAGGAGGGGACCCAGAACTGGAGCACAGGAGGGGACCCAGAACTGGAGCACAGGAGAGGACCCAGAACTGGAGCACAGGAGGGGACCCAGAACTGGAGCACAGGAGGGGACCCAGAACTGGAGCACAGGAGGGGACCCAGAACTGGAGCACAGGAGGGGACCCAGAACTGGAGCACAGGAGGGGACCCAGATCTACACTGGAGGGCTCGGAGTCATCCGCATGGAGATGATAGAGGCTCATGGGAGCTGATGACTTCCAGTCTACTATCAGTGCCTGCCCTCCCATGGGCTTCACTGCCCAGCTAAAAGGGGGCTTCAAACCAGTGTGGGGGGAGGGGCAGGCTCTGAGCCCTCAGTTCTTTTCAGTGAAATACTCCAGGCTGAAAAGGTTTGATGCTCACCCCCCTCCCCCCACAGTGTGGGACCTTTTCCGTCCCAGGCACAGGGATCCAAAAGCCGGGCCTGCTTCCCTGCTCATAGCCCTCCCTGGTGGGGCAGCAGAGGCGGTTCCCAGCTCCCAAGGGGTGGAAGGCACAAGGCCCATTGCCCTCCTCAGGCAAAGCCAGTATTGAAAATCATTCTGTTCTTTGTCTCCCTGGGTCAGGTACAGGGCCCTCCACCTGCGGCCAGCCAAAGACCATAGGGCATCTCCTCACATTCCCCCAACCCCCAGCCTCGTGGGGTCCTGTGGGTGCCAGAGGAAATGACCCAGAACCACTTGCTGTTGGGACTGAGCTGTCCCAGTCCTCCACTCTGCCCCCTTCCAGCTCCGTCCCGGCCTCAGGTAGGGAAGCTCCCCATCTGTGCCAGAATCAGAAGCAGCTCCCTCCCCATCCTATCTGAGCCAGGCTCTGACAAAGCAGGAAGCCCCTCGGAGGGACAGCGTGAGCCCCCCTCAGCTCCAGGCCATCCATCCTTAAGACTCCCGCTTGAGAAAGCGCTCCCCCGAGCCCGTGCCCCTGCAGCCCCTGCGCCTTGAGCCATGCCAGAATGTTTGTTTTCCCAGGCCTCGAGCGGTGACATATAGTCAGCAGTATATACTGTTGGACAGCTCACAGACGAGCCAAATATTTCTGGGTAATTTCTGCCATCATCTGAGAGGCAGGAGGCCCTGCAGGGCCACAAGCCTGGGGCTGTTTCTTGTTAAGAGCGCCTCCAAAAACAACAAAGTGTTTCTATGAATTACCAACAAAAGTGTGTTCAAAGCGGCTGTGACCCCCAAGCTTTGGGACTCCTCAGAAAGAGCTTAAGGGAAAATGTTCCCCCGGCAAGTCTGGTGGCTCTGATCACCCTAGTGTCCCTCCTCCACACACCCCGGGGGGGGGGAGGGAAGGGGCTGAGGGTGGGGGGAGTGTCCAGAGAGACCTGAGGAAATGGTCCCAAGGAAGAAAGCCAGGACCCCTCCTATGAGGAGCCAGGACCTATAGTCAGAGAGCTCCCTGGGCTTTTCATAGAGACATACAAACCCACTGTTCCCTCCAGACCTAAAAAAGCCTCTTAAATAATGGGGAGAAATGAGCCCAGAAACAAGAGACCCAGGGTGGGGGCAGGGGGCAGGGAAGGTGGGGGCAGGGAGGTGCAGGGGCAGACAGGGAGGGTGGGAGTGGGGGAGGTGCAAGGACAGGCAGGGAAGATGGGGGCAGGGGAGGTGCAGGGGCAGACAGAAAGGGTGGGAGTGGGGGAGGTGCAAGGACAGGCAGGGAAGGTGGGGGCAGGGAGGTGCAGAGGCAGACAGGGAGGGTGGGGGTAGGGAGGTGCAGGGGCAGGCTTGGGAAGAGAGCCCAAAGGAAGCACTGAATGGGAGATCAACCTTTGTAGAGCCAAGGAGAGCCTGAGCAGGCCCAGAGAAAGGCAGAGCCACAGGGAGAGCATCACCCAGCAAGCAGAGGCTTCTTCCTTCAAGACTCCCCTCAAGCCCCACCTTCTGCAGGTATCCCCACCCAATAGGTGCTTTCCCTCTGAGTTGACCTGCTGTAAATATCTGCTAAGTACTGACCAGTGGCTTCCACACCAAGAAGGAACTGAAATCTAATCTCCTTGACAGCAAGAACTGGTTTGCTTCATCTGGCTCTCTAGTGCTCAGCAGTGTCTGGCACACAGCAGGTGGCTAATAAATGCTTATCAATCATCTGACTGAATGACTGACTGAGGGGAGAAGGGGGCTCTAAACAAGGAAAAGGACTGCCTCAGATGTGGCAAACTTTCAACTCATTCTTCTGGAGAAGCTGGTGCTAAGCTCTGCTATTTCTAGCTGCTAAAGGTACTTTCTGCACCCTCTCAGTTCAGCAACCTGAGATCAAGTGCAAGTCACCCCACCCTAGGTACAGCTCTGGACCAATCTATTCAGGATCACAAATGGAAAGCTGGAATGGTCCTTCAAGGTCAAGCGGTGCAACTCCAAACTGGGGTCTAGAGAGATTAAAGATTCATGACCATAGGGGCAGGAAGTGGAAGAGCTAGGATCCGGATTTAGGTCCTCACACTTGAACTTTAAATCCTTCCTCCTAAATCACACCTCTCCTCGCTGGGGAGGGCGTCCCACTTGCCCTCTCCCTCCTGGTTTTTCCCTTCATGCTTTCTGTCAATACCTCCAAGGAGCTGCTCTAGTCCCCTCCCTCTCCTTCCAAGGGGAGGGGGGGGATTTTGTCAGCACCAGGCATCCCTGGACACGAATGAGTAATGGCCAACCATCTCCACCGTGGGGAAACAAACCAGGAACCTTGCCTGGAATGTCCTCATCCCAGAGTTTCCACAGGCATGGGGGGGGGGGGATATGACAGAGGAGAGGGAGGGTGTTAGTCATAGGAACATAAGGGTTCTTCCAGGGTAAACGGGCAGATGACCACTTCTCCACTGGAGACTCGAACACAGCATGGGGAAAATCCTCCTCGGGAACAAAGACCCCGTGTCCCTGCCATGCAGAAGAAAGGTTAGCTCGCCTCCTTCCAAAACAGTCTATCAGACGTGCTCAGAGACACTCATTGCTCTGCCCCAGCACCTTGTACATCGCCTACGCCCACTTTTGCCTAAAGGCAGGACAAAACCCCAAAAAACAGCTAAAGCATTAGAATATTATATTAATTTTAATATTAATAGCTAATATTTTGATTTTATTAATATATTGGATTATTATGCTTTTATTAAATATATTATTAAATATTAATATTAATATTTGGAAATGGTCCTAGAGCTGGACAAAGCTAGGTCTGCTGCAGGGATGTCTTTAATATGTCCAGTAACTCCACCGAGGAAGAAGTTGGTCCACCGAGACCCCACAGGGAAGGGCTACTCTTACTCCAGGATAACCCCAAAGGTTTCTGGTGTGTCTAATGCTATTGCCAATGAGCCCTTCCTATTGTGCTCCCCATGATTATCATCCAGACTTAAATAGCTTTTCAAAGGATATTTATGTTCCTCCAGCACCACTTCCTCCCAGCCTAGGTACACACTGTCCCCTTGCACAGATGAGATCACTAGAGAAAACGGCTGAAATGTTCCTCTTTGTTACTTGAAGGCCCTTTGTGGAAGCCATGAAATTCCCCTTAGTTGTTCCCCTTTTTAGAGGAGCAAATCTGCCTTTCCCTAGTGTGCCAAGCTTGTCTAATGTCCTGTCAGTCCCCAGTGAGGGTCTCCATCAGCCACTGAGGGGTCCAGGGGGGCTGCTCCCAACTCCCAAAGCTCTCCAAGTTCCCAAAGTTTTCACTTGCTCTGTTCTGTGCCTTTTCTCAGGAGACCTTATGCTTGCCCTCTTTCTACTCGAAATTGGGCACATCGTCCCCTCCTGATCCAGCAACATGGGGAGGGAAAAGGAGAGGGAGGCACCGACTTCTCCTCCAAAGAGTTTCTCTCTCAGGGACTCTCTCCCTATCAGATTCAATCCTCTCTGCCATGATTACCTCCAACCCCTTTTGCTCTGTTGATATATAAACAGAGATGTGACTCAGTCTTCTTAATCAATCACAAGATTTATTTTCTATGTAGCATCATATATCTTTATCCAGTGATCCAAAACCCATTTAATGATTTATTCACACTTAATTTACTTTTAGGGACAACTGGTGTCACAGTGGATAGAGCAGTGAGCCTGGAGTCTGGGAGACTTGAGTTCAAACCTGGCCTTGGACATTCACTAGCTGTGGGACCCTGGGCAACTTGCCTCAATTTCTTCAACTGTCCATAATACCACCTGCCTCACAATCAACTAAGATCTATTTGTAAAGCACTTAGTACAGTCCCTGGAACAGCTTATTTCCTTTTTCAGAATATAGAGCTGGGAACACTAGAACAGAGAAGGACATTAGAACAAACATTATAGAATGTCAATAGTGGGAGAAACCTTAAGAAAAACACCAACTGGGGCAGCTAGGTGGCACAGTGGATAGAGCACCAGCCTTGAATTCAGGAGGACCCAAGTTCAAATCTGATCTCAGACACTTAACACTTCCTAGCTGTGTGACCCTGGGCAAGTCACTTAACCCCAGCCTCGGGAAAAACAAAAAATACCAACCATAAAAGATCAAAGCTGGAAGGGACAAGCAGAACTGGATCCAGCCCAAATAACTTCTTTTATAAAGGACAAAAGTGGACAAAAGTGAGGACTGATGACTCTCTGAAGGTCGCCCAGCTGGCCAGTTAACAGCCAGATCTTCTGACTTCTAGTCTAACATTCTCTGTCATATCCCTCTGCCCCCATTCACATAAAGAGAGAGAAAGATATAAATACAGACCTAGAGAGCCATAAGTTATCCACATGGCTCCTAAGAAAGAAACTGATCAACCATCTTGAGATGAGCATGTCCAGACTTGGAAACGGCCCAGAGCTCTTGGGACCCTGGGTCTATCGGGCAGAACTCAGTAGAAGAAATCATCATAGATGCAGAGATGACAAAGAGCAAAAGTCAACCCAAGCTCTGTCCTGGCTGAGGAAGAGATAAGGACTTTCCCCCACTGCATCATTGTCTTCTGTCCCTCTAATTGGAGGGCGGAACCATGAACTCCAAAAGCACTATTAAAGGAGGCCAGCTCAGACATCTCCCATTTTCTCCCCTGGCTCGGCTCTGCTCTTCCCTTCATTTTCACACAGTTGGTGCTCAATAAATACTGACTGATGGATATAAACTTTGGGGAGACAGAATAGAGTCAAAAAGTTAAAATAAGTATTCATTAATCTTGGGAAATGACCTATATTGTCAAGAGGCTTAAGTATCCATTTTAGCCAGCAGGGGGAGAAAGGAGTTAGAGTGATTATAACAAAAGTTACATCAAATTATTTTGTCTTTCTATCAATGTATTCTATCAATGTTTGGGGTTTAGCATTTTGTTAATGTGGAGGAAATAAATGGGTACCCTATACCTGACTCACATTGTACACTGAGTTCCTTCCTATTCCACTGTAAACATGAACCATAATCTATGCTTTAAGTAAAACAACTTGGGACAGGTCCGGAGGCAGGGATATAATAAAACATGCCCATATATGCCCATATAAACACAGGCACAAACACACACACATCCACATATATACACACACATCCACAGAGTATGTATGTTTTCAGACAGCAAATCCAAAGACAAGTCAAACAAACAAATGTTTACTAATTGCCTATGAACAAAATCTCACCGATCATTGTAAATGCTACCCAAGCCTATATTCCTTTAACCCAGCCTGGGCAAGTCCACAGTTGTTCCCAGGCTCCAAGAAGGCCTCAGAAGGTCCCACTGGATGACCCCAGTATGATGTATGCATTATGGACATAATTTGAAGGCATCTCATCAGAATGAACCCCTACAGTCTCTCCCAAACAAATTCAAATATCCATGTGCCTAGACAGCCAATGTGTCCCCATGTCCCAAACACTCCAGGTCAATGTTTCTCTTCTGGATGCTTTCCCTTCTTCCCCGGGCACTTCTCCCATTTCCACAAATAAAAGCTTGCCTCATAGCTGCCACAGACATCAGTCCATTAAATAGCATTTTCCACACCTCTTGTTCTTGCCTATGCTACTTAGGAAAGAAAAAACATCCAACAGGGAGACTTATGTCTTTGCAGAACCTTTTCCTCTAAGCTGCCCAAGGAATTAGTCCAGCAAACTGATCCAAGCTCTGCCCAGCTTCCTGCTGGTTCATATGGATATCCTCCCACTGAGCCAGTGCATGTAGAGGCCAAGGATTTTCATGGTCCAAGACAATCTGCCATGTGTCTCATCTGTTTTGAACAGGTCCACAGTCGGGACATGGAGATTCTGGGGAAACACTCTTGATTGGCAACTACCCAGTTACTCTTCAATGTTCTGAATCTTGTAGCCACAGCCAGCACTGGGAACAAGCAGCTTGTACTATCCCTTCTGTGCCCTGAACCTACCATAAATTAAAGTTCTTCTGAGCACTTGCCACATTTCAATCTCAGTCTGGATAAGTTTGAGTTTTTATCTTAGCTCTCTACTGGAATTGATACAATAAAAAAGAAGGCAATGGAAGAAGGCAGACTATATTTGAACCTTACTATCACTTGAACTTATTAAAAGAGGAAAGAATGTGCATACACAGAGCTAGACATAATAACACTGAATAAGTAATAGGAAGGCATTAAAGATGGAAAAGGAGAAATGGAAGAAGAGAGTAAACTAAAGGAGAGATTAATTGGAAGCAAAATATACTCTTAAAGAGAGATCAGGGAGAAGGGAAAAAGAAAAATAAGAGAATAGGATGGATGGAAATAAAGAATTAGCATACATAATTGTGAATGTGAATGGTATAAACTTACCCATAAAATGGAAGAAGATAGCAGAATGGCTTAGAAACAAGAATTCAACAATATGTTATTCATATGAAACATATCTGAAACAGAAAGATGCACACAGTTAAAATAAAGGCCTAGAGCAGAATCTATTACATTTCAAATAAAATGAAAAAGATAGGGGTAGCAATCATAATGATGCTGAAGAGGCCAAAGTTGATAAGTTCTATAAATACAACATCTTCTAGAAAGAACAATAAAATGAAAGATGTCACATTCATCATAGGGATTGGAATACTAAAGTAGAAACTCAAAAGATAATCAGAATAACAATCTTGGCCTGGGAGCACAAAATGAGGCAGGATAGAGACCAATAGAGTTTTCTCTCAATAACTTGTCACAATAAACACTCTTTTTCAACACCCCAAAAAGTGACTTTACACATAAACATCACCAGTTGGTCAATATTAAAATCAGATTAATTCTATTTTGCAGGTAAAGGTGGAGAAGCACTATAAAGTCTATTAAAACAAGATCAGGAGATGTCTGTGACTCAGACCTGAAGCTTTTTATTGCAAAATTCAGACTTAAATGGAATAAAGTACAGAAAAACATTAGACTTTATAGATATGACCGTAATAATATCCCTTATAAATGTGAAGTGGAAGTGATAAATAGATTTAAGGGATTCTATCTGTTAGACAGAGTGCCTGCAGAATTATGGACAGAGATTCACAATATTGTATAAGGAGCAGAAGCATTGCAAAGAAAAAGAAAAGCAAGGAAAAAAGGAAAACGACATCCATTGAGGATTTTCTAATAACTGAGGGCAAAAAAAGGAAAATGAAAACTAATGGTGAAAGAAGAAAATATTTATGAAGAATTCCAAAGAATAACGATGAATAAGAAGAAACTACTAAATGAACAATGCAAAGAAACAAAAGAAAACAATAGAATAGGAAAGATGAGATCTCTTCAAGAAATTTAGGGATCCAACAAGCAGTTGTTGTTCCAATGATCTTATGATGAAGAGAGCCATCTGCACCCTGAGAGAGGACTATGGGGACTGAGTGTGAAGCACAACATAGTATTTTCACTTTTTTGTCATTGTTTGCTTGCATTTTCTTTTCTCTCTCATTTTTTCCTTTTTGTTCTGATATTTCTTGTGCAGCACGTTAATTGTGGAAATATGTATAGAAGAATTGCACATGTTTAACATGTATTGAATTACTTGCCATCTAGGGGAAGGGGAGGGGAAAGGAGGGGGAAAATTTGGAATACAAGGTTTTGCAAGGGTGGATGTCAAAAATTATCCACGCATATGTTTTGAAAATCAAAAGCTTCAATAAAAAAAAGAAACTTAAGAGATATCAAGGGAACATTTCACACAAACTTGGCATGATACCATTCAATAGTAGGAACTTAAGAAAAGTAAAAGAAATTAAAACAAGGTGGCAAGAATATATAACAGAACTATACAAGAAAGATTTTAACATCACCAGTAACCACGATGATGTGGTCACTGATCCAGAGCCAGATATCCTGGAGAATGAAGTCAAGTAGGTCTTAGGACACATTGTTAACAATACAGCTACTGGAAATGTTGGAATTCTAGTTTGAGCTATTTAAAATCCTAAAAGATGGTGCCTATAAAGTGCTGCACTCAATGTGCCTGCAAATTTGGGGAAATCAATAGTGCCCACTGGGTTGGAAAAATAAGTTTATATCCCAATTCTAAAGAGCAATGTTTGGAATATTCTATTTAAATAAGGAATATTCAAATTATCTAACAATTATACTATTTCATATGTCAGAAAGTTGTGCTACAAGTTCAGCTTTAGCAATATACAAACCAAGAACTGCCAGAAAATTAGGGTGGTTTTTAAAGAAGCAGAGGAGCTAGAGATTAAACTGTCCATATTCAATGCATCATGGAGAAAGCACAGGAGTTCCAGGAAAACATCCCTTTCTATTTCATTGACTACACTAAAGCCTTTGTGCAGATCAAAAAAAATGTGACATCTTCAAAGACATGGGAGTACCACCTTATCTTACTTCTCTCCTGAAAAGCCTACATGCAATTCAAGAAGTAACAATTTGAACCAAACATGATGGAGCTGACTGGTTTAAGATTGGAAAAGGAATGCAAAAAGCCTGCATATTTTAAAAATCACCTTATTTATTTAATTTATATACATAGTACATCATATGATATGCAGGCCGAATCATTCAAAAGCCAGCATTAAGGTTGAGTGGAGAAATATGTATACAATTTCAGATATGCAAATGAAACCATTCTGATGGCAGAAATGAAGAATTAAGAAGCCTCTTGATCAGAGTACAAAAGCTGGCTTGATGCTTAAATGAAAAAAATAATAATAATAATGATAAGATCCTGGTTAATTGGTCTCATCACTTCCTGGCAAATAGAGGGAGAAGTGGAAGCAGTGTCAGATTTTTCAATTCTTGGACTCAAATTTGGGTCATTGCAAATCATGACTGTATCCATAAAATTAAAAGACACTTCTTCCTTGGAAGGAAAGCCATGGAAAATCTGTTCAGCATACCAAAAGCAAGGATATTTCCAACAAAGGTCTGTATAATCAAAGCTGCATTGTTGTTTTTTCAATAGCAATGTATGACTATGAGAGTTGGATTATAAAGAAATTGAACATTGCACAATCAATGCTTTCACATTATGATTCTAGAGCAGACTTTTGAGAATTCCTTGTACAACAAGAAGATTTAATCAGTCAATACTGATAAGAATTTAATTCAAACTATTCAAGAAAAAAACTCAAATAAACTAAAGCTGAAGCTTAAATATTTTGACCAAATAATGAGAAAATAGAAGTCATTGGAAAAGACCTGATATTATTAAAGATTGAAGGCAAAAGGCATCCAATAAAAATGGGCAGATAGATCTTGAAAGAATAAAAGGACTTGGCGTGCTATGGTCCATAGGGTCACAAAGAGTCAGAAATGACTGAATGACAAACAACAAAAGCCATCATGATCTCAGACAAAGCAAAGGCTATAATAAACGTAATTAAAAGAGATAAGTAGGTAAATCACATTTTGATAAGTTTGATAGCAATACTCTAATATATGAATCAAATTGTAGAGCATCTAAATTCTTAAAGGAGAGGTTAAATGAGTTACAGTAAGAAGTAGATAGTAAAACTATAATGAGGGACTAATATATCCCTTCTCAGACTTAAATAAATCAAACCAAAAAAATTAACAAGAGAGGGTAAAGGGCTTGAATATAATTTTTAAATAGCTAGATATGATAAACTTCTGAATATTAAATAGGTCAGAAAAGCCTGGAAAGACTTACATGAATTAATGCTAAGTGAAGTGAGCAGAGCCAAGAGAACATGGTACATAGCAACAAGATCATGTGATGATCAATTGTGATGGACTTGGTTATTTTCAACAATGAGATGATTTAAGGCAATTTCAATAGATTTGTGAAGAAAAGAGCCATTCACATCCAGAGAGAAAGCTATGGAGACTGGGTGGTATTGTTTGCTTGTTTTTTTTTTCTTTCCCGTTTTTCTTCTTTTGATCTAATTTTTCTTGAGCAGTATGATAAAAGTGGAAATATGTTTAGAAGAATTGCAAAAATAATATTAAATCAGAATACAAATGAGTCTACCTAGAGCAGTATGTCATGATACACTATAACAAGGATGGATTTATATCAGGAATGAAGGAAAGGTTCAGTTTTGAAAACTAACTATAATAACAACAAAACCAACAAAAAAATCATATGATCACTTCAATAGATGCAGAAAAAGCTTTGCCAAAAAAGAATATCCATTCTTATTTAAAACACTAGAAAACACAGAAGTAATATGGAGCTTTCCTTAAAATAATAGTGTCTATCTAAATCCAAAAGAATTTATTTTTTATAATGGAGATAAACTAGAAGCCTTAACAAAAAGATCAGAGGATAATCAGGGATGTCCATTCTCACTATTATTATTCAATATTGTACTAAAAACGAAAGGCAGAGCAATAAAAAAAGAAAAAAAGAAATTGAAGGATTACACCTAGGCAAAGATGAAATAAAATTACCACTTTTTGCAACTGGTATGATGATTTCTTAGTGCACCCTACAGAATCAGCAAAAAAAAAAAAAAAAATTCTTCAAAGTTGTAGGATATTAAATAAGCCCACTCAAATTATCAACATTTCTGTATATTACCAACATGATCCAGCAGAAACAGATAACGTTTAAAGATAAATTCCACTTAAAATAACATAAAAACATAATATAAAAGACTGGAGTATTTACTTGACGAGGTAGAAACACCTTATGGGAATTTAAGGAACAAAATTAGAAAACATTCTTCATACAAATAAAGATAGATTTAAATAATTGAAGAGATATTAATTGCCCCTGGATATGCTGAATTGATAGAATAAAAATTACAATATTTCTTAAATTTATTTTATTATTTATTTATTATTTATTATATTATTATTATTATTTATTGCCATACATTTTATAGAGGTAGGGAAACATCTTCACATCATATACCATAAGATGAGCTCAAAATTGGTATATTATTTAGACATAAGCAAATTAGTGAAACATAACTGAAACTGCCTCTCAAATCTATGGATAGAAGAAGAGTTGGTCAAACAAAAGACAGAAATTCACAGGAGATAAAATAGATTATTTTGGTTAAATAATAATAAAAAGGTTTTGTACAAACAAAATCAATGCAGCTAAAATTAGAAGAAAAGCAGGAAAAAGGCAGAGGAATCTTTGCATCAAATTTCTTGATAAAGGTCTCATTTCTAAACTTTATAAGAAGGTGAGTCAAACTTAAAAGAATAACAACCAAGATATATGAGTATGCAGCTTTCAGAGGATAAAATAAATCCAAGATATAAATAGCCATATTAAAAATGCTCTAAATCACTAATCATTAGAAAAATATAAATCAAGATAACTCTGCAGTACTCATACTCATAAGTTTGTCCAAGATGGCAAAAAAGCAAAATGACAAATGTTGAAGAGGATGTGGGAAAAGAGGTTCATTAATTCATTGTTGATAGAGCTGTGGACTAGTCCAACAATTCTGGAAAGTAATTTATAATTGTGCCCCCAAAAGCTATTAAATAGTATATATAATTTGACCCACTGATATTGATACTAGATGCTACTAGGTATATCAAAAGATCAAAGAATGAGGGGAAAGACCCATAAATACAATGATATTTATAGCACTTCTTTTTATGGTGGCAAAGAATTAGAAACTGAGGGGATGCCCATCAATTGGGAAAAGACTGTACAAGATATGGTATATGAATGTGATAGAATAATATTGTGCTGTATGATGTTATAAAGGGGTTGATTTCAGAGAAATCTGGAAAGGTTGTATAAACTAATGCAAAATAAGGTGAGCATAACTAAAAATAATTTATTCAGCAACACTAAAAAAAAAATCAACTTTTAAGAACTTGATAACTCTTATAAACATAATGACCAATGGCAATTCCAAAGAATTGCTGATGAAAGATGCTATCCAACTCTAGATAGAAAATTGATGGATTCAGATTGTAGATTAAAGCATATTTTTCTTCTCTTTTTTTCCTTGCTTTTCATTTTCTTTGTAATGGATTTTATTTTTTCTTGCCTTTTCAATGGGTGGCGGGAAAGGAAGAGGAAGGGAGAGAATTCTGAACTGAAAATAAAAAAATTGAAATTTTTTTATAAAAAGGATCACTGAGCATACACTTTACAAACCATCTTGAAGTCATCAGAGACTATAACAATTGTCCTGCTGAAATAAACTTTATATCACTTCTCATTGCAGGATTAAAGCTATTTTCAATTTAACCTTAATCTCTCCTTATGTTACTATTCTTCTGAGAAATTTTCAAATGAACATGTTGGAAACACTGGTCAATTGTTCAGTAAAATTTCTGTGAGAGTGTAACAGGTGGGTCACTGTAGAAAAAGAGAAAATAACATCTGTAGAAATAATTTTCTTACTATAGTAAACATGTATATGTGTGTTATATATACATACATGCATTCATGCATATGTATAAATACATACACACACACACACACACACACACACATATAGTAAGAATGAAGCAATGTATGCCATTGGAATTTAAGTGCATTTATCATTTAATACAGTGCTTGTCAGCAGCCAGTAGAAGAGTAAATGGTTTATATTGTAACTAGATATTTATTTTCATTGTTTGATTACATGGCTAAAAATAAAAAATGAATTTCCATCTCTCAGCAAGAGTTTATATAATCTTCTCCCATTTTTCACTATATATTTATTTGTATGAGCAAGCATTTTCACTTTATCCTTGTTTTAAATCAAATACAGTGATGAACAAGACTTTTTGTTCGTGTTAAGCCAAATATCGCAAACCTTTGTTCAAATAAAAAAAAATCCAACATTGAAATTAAATTTATAAGTGATTATTATATTACATTAACTCCCAAGTTGTTATTCATTTAATTGAAAATGATTTTTGCATTCAACAACATTTGTAAAATAAAGAAATTTAATAGAAAGTCTTGCAGACATATGTGGTCTTATTGGATTATTTCATTTCTTACAGAATACATGTGTGCCAAGATGGTGGAGCAGCAGGAAGAAGTATAATTCAGCTTCTCTGACACAACCTCTCCACAAAGATCTAAAAAACTATTAAACCAAGTCTGATTGAAAGAGATCTGAGGACAGGGTCTTTCCATGAGCTCACCACATAGTATATTCTAACCCTGAGGGACTCGAGGATGATCTAGATTTTGTTTAAAGGAAAGAAGGTCCAGACCCATGCTGGGGAAATTCATGCAGGGAATATGATGATGTGCCAACTGACTGCATAATCACTCACTATTTAGATCTTGATCTCAAATCTAGAACCGACTGAAGAGGGGATCTGCACTGATGAGTGATTTTCCATGGGAAGGCATTGGTTGTGGATCCTAGATTATGGACTAAGTTAGGAATAAGTTCAAAATTAAGGAACAATTATGTATCTGTCACTCCAGGAGTGCAGCAGGGTCTCAGTTCAAGTCTTCAGCCCAGGCTGAAGCCTGAAGTGGAATAACTAAGGCAGGAATACCAGATGAAAGGGGAACTATAGTTTTGTTACTCTGAACCTGAAGAACTCCAGACCTGGTAGATATTTACTGAGTCCAGAAGTCTAATGGATCTTCTAACTAGGAAGAAGTCTACAAGGGTTTATTTACTCAGAACCAAACCTGGCTCAGGTATTTGCTAAGAACAGAACAGGAGAGGAGTTGTCATATATTACCCTGAATCAGACACCTTTGGGAGCACTGAAAATTTTCAAATCCCCTGCCTGGTTTGTCCCTAAAATCCCAAAATAATCCAACATTCAATACTCCAAGAAAGCAACAGGATCCAAGAGGATACAAACAGACTATCCCTTCCATTCCCACAAAGTAATGGAAAGATCCTAGCTCTAACATAAAGTCTACAATCAAGAAATAAGCTGGAAGAATGAGCAAATAAAAAAAAAATAATCTCTCCCCAAAGAACTGTTATGGTGATAGGGGAAATTAACACATAAATCCAGAAGAAGACTCCAAAATACTTACAAGCAAAGCCTCAATGAAAAACATATATGGGCATAATTCCAACTAGAACTCTTTAAGGAGATGAAACAAAAAAAACTTTTTAAAAGAACAAAAAATGCTTTTAAAAACTAAATGAGAACAGTATAAAAAATAGGAAAATAAATTACAACTATGAAAGAAACATTTGGAAAGCACATTAATAGGTTGGAACAAGAGGCACACAGTTTTACCCAAGAGGAAAATAAACCTCCTTAAAAGTAGAATTGACCAAATATAAACTAATATTTCCATGAGACCACAAGTAATTTTAAAACTAAATCAAAATATTGAAAAAAATGTAAAAGTACCATAGCAAAAACAACTCACCTGGAAAACAGATTGGAGAGAGACAATTAAAGAATCATGGAACTACCTGAAAGCCATAAGCAATAAAAAGGAGCTTATGCATTATATTTCAAGAAATCACAAAGGAAAATGGCCTAAATTTCTTAAAACCTAAGAATAAAATATAAATAGAAAGAAGCTGAACATTCTTCTAAAAGAATTATCAAAATAAAAGCTCACAGAATTATCCAAATCAAAATCCAGAGCTTCCAAATGAAACAAAAAGCATTGCACACAGACAAAAAGAAAATCTAAGTATCTAAGGAGCTACAGTTAGAATCATATAAGAACTAACAGCCACTACCATAAAGGACAGAAAGCTTAGAATACTTTAGAAAGAAAAAATTGCAGTTACAATCAAAAATAACTTATCCAGCAAAACTGAATATAATGCTACCAAGAGGAGAAATAGGCCTTCAAAGAACTAGAGGACTTACAAACAAAAAAGACTAAGGGAAAAAAACTTGAAAAGACCAAAGCTAATAGGAAATTTGAAATACAAACACAGGCAACAAGAAAAGCTTTAAAAAAAAAAAAAAAAGGTAAGCATGAGTAAACAACCATATGGGATGGAACAAGAATAAGCTTTTTACATTCTAATATGAGGAAATGATTGGAGCAGTAGGTGACATAGTAGATAGAGTGCTAGGTCTGAAGCCAGAAAGACTCATCTTCCTGAATTCAAATCTGATCTCATATTCACTAGGCATGTGACCTTAGGCAAGTTATTTATCTCTGTTTGCCTTAGTAACTTATCTGCAAAATAAATGCATGAATAAAATAAAAAATAACTGGAGATGGAAATGGTAAACCACTCTACTATCTTGCCAAGAAAACTCAGATAAGGCTATGCAGAGTCAGACACTACTAAAAAACTAAAATGACAATGAATGGGAAAATGATACTTGTATCCCTTCATAACTCTATTATCATCAGAGGAATATAGTTAGAGATACATGCTAGAAGTGTTTTTATTATGTTTTGATGATCTTTAAAAAAGAATGGAAACAGAGGGGAAGAGGAAAACTTGAAGAGGAGGAAGGGAGACAAAGAAAGGAGTCAATTATCTCACTAAATGAGGTTACATAAGTATGAGTCTATACAAACAAGGGGAAAGAAGTGGGAGGAGAAAGTGACACTTGAGCTTTACTCACATCTGATGTGGTCAAAGTAAGAGTATCTATATATGTACATATAGGTAAACACATAAAGTACATTTTACCCAATAGGGAAATACCAGGGGAAAGGAAGAAAAATGGGAGAATAAAAGGGACTATAGATTAAGGGATGGATTCATTTTAAGAAAAATGAACTATTAAAGACTGAGTAGGAAACAGAAAGAAGGAAAAGCATAAGAAAATAAGATATAAAGAAATACACAACAATCATAACTGTGAATGTGAATAGAATGAATTCACCCATATAATAAGAGAGGATAATAGAAAGAAATAGAAACTAGAATCCAACAATTTGCTGTTTGTAAGAAACCAATTTAAAATGTAACAATGCATACAGACTTAAAATAATAGACTAGATCAAACTTTATTATGCTTCAGTTAGAGTTAAAAAAAAAAAAAAGCAGGAGTGCAATGATCTGAAACAGAGCAACAGAAAAAATAAACTTAGTCAATAGAGATAAACAAGGAAATTATATCTTGCCAAAATGAACATAATAATGGCAAAATTACACTGTACTAAAAATGTATACTAAAAATATTTTTAAATAAATTTATTTATGATTTTTTGTCAATAAATGTTAGATTTGTATAAGTATATATTTAGAGTTGTATAAAATTTTGTGGGTGAAAAAAAGGTTGTGAGTAGAAAAAATTTAAGAAGTCCTGCCATAATCAATGAATTAATAGCAATAATAAACTTAACATTTAGGTTTTTTTTAAGTTAAATGAGGAAGAAATGTACAGTAAGGCTATAATAGCAGGAAACCTCGATTTACCTTATTATAGACCTCAATAAATCTAAATTTTAAAAAATAGATGAAAAATATGAATAGAATTTTAGAAAAGTTAGATATGATAGACCTCTGGAGATCATTAAATGAGTCTATAAAGGAGTATTAAATATTTTTCAGCTGTTCATGGCATTTTTACAGAAACTGACCATATAGTAGGGAGAAAAACTCAATAGATGAATTCAGAAAAGGAGATACATGGAACATATTTTATATACCATAAAACAATAATGGTTGTTTCACTATTAGGAAATTGATAAATTTAAATAACCATAAGAAAAAAATTTTTAAATCATATGGTGATAACAATTGATGAAGAAAAAGCTTATGACAAGAAATTATGCCCATTCATGCTTTAAAAAAAAATAGAAAGTGATTTGTTCATGCATAGGAATAAATGGTTCTTTCCTTAATATCATAAGGAGTAGCTATCTAAAACAAAGGACCAAAGTAATTCATAATGGTCATTAAGTAGTGCTCTTTCCAATGAGAGGAAAAGTTAAACAGGGATAATCCTTGGCACCATAATGTACTAGAAATGCTAGCTATAACAATAAGTCAAGAAAAGAAATTAGAAGAATAAATCATAGGCAGAGAGGAAACAAAATGATCACTTTTTGCAAATGATATGATTTACTTAGGGAGCACCAAAGAACCAAGTAAAAATCTAATCGAAAAATTAGCAATTTCAGCAAATTTGCAAGATATAAAATAAACTTGCATAAATCATTGCCATCTCTATATTACAAAAATGTAAAAATCTAGCAGAAATAAATGGAAAGAGAAATTTCATTTAAAATTATTATATTGGGGCAGCTAGATGGAACAGTAGATAAAGCACTGGTCTGGAATTTAAAAAAACTCAAGACACTTGGCACTTACTAGCTGTGTAACCCCTGGACAATTCACTTAACCCCAATTGTTTCAGAAAAATGATAATAAAATGTAATGTTCCGGTTGGTTTTCTGGATGTCTTTGGACCAGCCTACATTTCAGCTGAGTAATCACCACAAGAATAGCCAGGGATAAAATCCAAATTCTTTATCGTCTCCCCCACAATCTGTCTCCTTGACTAGGGCTCAGTTAGCTTTCTTGAGGGCCTTCAGATGGCCCTTAGTTTCAGTGGAGAAATGAAGGCCAGGCCAGCCACCATTGTGTTGGGAGATGGAGTGTATGTCTTCTCTGAGTCTGTCTCCAAGTCTTTTCTAGGTCTGACTCTGACATCTTACCATTACCATTAAATCCATTCATCATACTAATATAAGCCAATCATTATATCACTAGGGAATCAATTTTTGTTGTAAAATTAATTCAGTCATATTGAACTATAGAACCATTATTCACCATGCTAAACTAGATAACCATTGTCTTATCAATTCCACTGAGTTAACAACTTGTAAGAATCCTTGTTTCAGAGTTCTGGCCCATAACAATAAAACATAATAAATAAAATTTATATTAAAAGTACAACATGTTGGGCAGCTAGGTGGTGCAGTGGATAGAGCACCGGCCTTGAATTCAGGAGGACCCGAGTTCAAATCTGGTCTCAGACACTTAACACTTCCTAGCTGTGTGACCCTGGGCAAGTCACTTAACCCCAGGCTCAGAAAAAGAAAAAAGAAAGAAAAAAAAGTACAACATGTTTAGTCTACCTCCCAGGACACATACAGAAACTATATGAACACAATTGCAAAAAATAAACTTTTTGCACAAATAAAAACCTATCTTAATAATTAAAGAAATATTAAAATGACAATTTTGCCTAAATTCACTCACTTGTTCAGAGGCATTTAGAATATCAAGTTTACTTTTTAGAGCTAGAAAAAATAATAGCAAAACTCAGAGGAATAAAAAATTAAGAATATCAAGGGAAAAAGAGTAAGAAGAAGAGGTAGCAGTACCAGGTAAACTGAATAACAAAGAAGTAATCTTCAAAACAGTATGGTACAGGATAAGACAGAGAGAGGTTTCTTAGTGGAACAGATTATATACACAATATACTGACCCAACTGAACATGGTAGACTAATGTCTGATAAACCCAAACATCTTTGAAGCAAGAATTCATTATTTAACAAAAACCTGTGGAGAAACTAGGAAGCAGTCTAGGAAGCCAAAGTAAATATAACTAAAATTAGAAAGAAGCAAGGAAATTTGAAGGAAATGTTTACAAGAAGTTTCTCTCCAAGAAAGATCTCATTTCTAAGATAGGGAATTGATGATTAGAGAACTCATTCAAATGTATAATAAAAGTTGTTTCCATACCTCTCAGATTGGCTAAGATGACAGGAAAAGATAATGATGAATGTTGATGGGGATGTGGGAAAACTGAGACACTAATACATTGTTGGTAGAGCTGTGAACTGATCCAGCCATCCTGGAGAGCAATCTGGAATGTCCAAGGAACTATGAAACTGTTCATACCTTTTGACCTAGCAGTGTTTTTATTGGGCTTGTATCCCAAAGAGATCTTAAAGGAGGGAAAGGGACCCACACGTGCAGAAATGTTTATGACGGCTCTCTTTGTAGTGGCAAGGAACTGGAAACTGAGTGGTTGCCCATCAGCTGGGGAATGGCTGAATAAGTGATGGTAAATGAATGTAATGGAATATTGTTGTTCTGTAAGAAATGATCAGCAGGATGATTTCAGAGAGGCCTGGAGAGACTTATAGGAACTGATGCTAAGAAGGAAGGAAGGAAGGGAGGAAGGGAGGAAGGGAGGAAAGGAGGAAGGGAGGGAGGAGGAAAGGGGAAGGCAGAGGGGGGAAAGGGGAAGGGGGAGGGGGAGGGGAAGAGGAAAGGAAAAAAATCTATTAAATGTTTACTGAATTCAAATACAAGCAAGAAAACAACAGTTCCTGCCCTCAAGAAGCTTGCATTCTAATGGAGAAGGTCACCACACAAAATAGAGATGAAGAGAGATGTGGAGAAATGAATGATGGTAAGTTGGCCTGAGTTCCTTTAAAAAAAAAAAAAAAAAAAAAAAAAAAAAAAAAAAAAAAAGGAGACTCCAGGAGGAACTCATTCATGAGAGAGGGCCAGCATCACAAAGAGATGCCCTGGGCTGAGCAGGTCACAACTATGGTAGAATGTGCTAAGGAGATAAAACCTTAAGCTTGAGGAAAGCTCTAAGAGGCAAGATTTGAAAGTTCAGAAAGTCAGGAAGAGGGCTGGGAGGGACCGTAGGACATAGAACAGAGAATGTCAAAGCTGGGAGGGTTTTCAGAAGGCTGAATGTCCGAGGAACGTCAGAAGTGGGTGAAAACTTCAAACACATGACATGTAATTTTAGAGATGAAAGGAACGACCTACTCCAATATTATTTTATACATGGGGAAACTGAGGCTTGGCCCATGAGTTTCTGAGGTAGGACTAGAATCTGGTCTTCATATTCGCAGCCTAGTGCTTGCCCATAAGGACGCTCCCTCTTGTGTTTCTGTCTAGGACCCACAAGATTAGAAACAATGAAATTTTCCATCATTTTACACAGGTTTCTTGGCTACTTTTAAAAAATAAAATCTTAAATCATTGCTGCCTGCTTCCTCTATTACCTGCAACTCTGTCATGATGCCCATGGAGCAATTGTTCAGACTTAAGGAGGCATCCAGGTGCTGGAAGAGCTTTTCCACAGCCAGTGTATGTGTTGTCCTCAACAATCAGGCTTATGTTTTGTCTGGAACATTTAAAAGCATTACCTTATAAAAGAACTGGAAGGATTAGCTCTTGTCATTTAGGACTTGGAGAGAACTGATAAAATGCCAGGTGATGGGAGAGACAAATAAAGTTTCTGAGTTTAAAAAAAAAAAACCATCAGGACACAATGACCATGGAAACAATAAAACAAGCCCCTGGCTCTCCTGCCAAGTGTGAGGAATGTTATTACAGCAATTAGTTCAATAATCCTGAGGCTATAGAAGGCAAGAATGCGTCTGACTGAGGAGTAGGATTCAGCCAGAGGAGCTTAAGGAAATTGGAAGGGTAAATCCCAGCATAGAAGCTCGAAGACCACTTAGGTTACAGGACATGATGGAAAGAGTCCTGGGTTGGACATTGAGGACCAGGCTTTGAGGAGATGCTCTGATCTTGGGCGAGTGTCTTCCCCACTGTGGGGCTAAGTTTTTCCTCTCTGAGCAATGAGGACCTCCAAGGTCCCTTCCAGGTCCAATCCTACAATGCCATTCTGTTTGGAACAACCTCCATTTTGATACCCAGTACCAGTGGGGAGGTATTCTGGTGGAACCCCAGAGCTGGTTCTGATTCCAGAATCTCTGCCAAAGACCACATTTCCCCACAGAAAACCTGAAGCAAAAAAAATGAAAGCTGCAAAGGAGGAAATTTTTTTAGTTCCTAACAGAGGGGTGTCCTAAAGTCAACTAATCAAGAATTATTCATTACTGTGCGTCAGTCACTGTATAGACAAAAACTAAGAAGAAAACGAACCCTACTTGAAAAGACTGTGCAGCGGACAGGCTCATATGAAATAGCTATACAGCCCAAGGACAATGTGAATAAATACAGATTTAAAGCAAGCAGTTAAATCCTAGGTTGGTTGGAATGGGGGGCACTAATATTTGGCTGGGGGCATCAGGAAAGGTTTCATGCAGCAGATAGTGCTAGAGCTGCTCTTTTAAGATCAATGCAACAGCATGTTGATGGACAAGGGAATGGCAGTGCAAGGAAAAGAGTAACTTGTCAGGCTGAATCAGAGAATGGGAGGGGAATGGTGTCCAATGAAGCTGGAAAGAGAGATTAGGATCAGTTTATGAAGGGCTCCAAGAGCTAAACAGAGGGGTTTCTACTTTATCCTGGGGTGAAAAAGTAGCCATTGGAATTGGTTGTATAGGAGAGAAGGATGGTCATATTTACAATTAAGGAAAATCACTTTAGAAGCCGTGTATAAATGGGCTGGAACAGGGAGCAAATTGAGGCAGGAAGATCAATAAGGAGGAGAATGTTGCAAGGATCTAGTTGAAACATAATGACTACCTGGACTAAGTTGTAGTTTTCTTGGGTAAGAGAATGGATCAGATGTCCTGAGGCAGAAATGACAAGACTTGGAAATTAACTGGAATAATGGAAGGCAGAAGAGAAGAAAGGGAATGATGCTGGAGTTCTGAATCTGAAAGAATAGGAGAACAGGGAAGAGGAAAAATTAGAAGTAATGATCATGTTTTAGATGTTCTGAGTTTAAGATTTCTTGGAGACACCCAGGTTAAAATTTTCAATAGGCAATTGCTGATATGGGAACCAAATTTGGGAGAGAGATTAGGATTGGATCTCTAGACCTAGGAGTCATCTGCAAAGAGATGATAGCTAACCCCATGGAATTTGATGAGGTTGTCAAGAGAGAGTGCACAAGAGGAAGGGAACACCTGGGTAGAACCTTGGGAACACCTACAAGGAGGCATGATGTGGGAGACTGAAGAGTGGTCAGACAGGATGGAGGAGAACCAGAAGAGATTTGTGTCCCCCCCCCAAAAAAAAAAAACCTGGAGAAAAACGAGTATTCAGAAAGAGTGTTAGTTGTTGTCTCAGTGAAAATAGAATTCCTGCAGCCCACTGAAACTGAGGAACCAATCTCAGTAGATACTTTTGTCATTCAATATACACTATGTGGAAAATATAGATACAAAGTTACATTAGAATTGGCCTCCCTCCAAGAGACAATTCATTGATTCCCCAAAAGGGGAATTCAGAAGTTACCTTGTGTCTCTAGATGATTACCTTGTATCTCTGGGTGATTACTTTGTATTTCTGGGTGATTACCTTATGTCTCTGAGTGGTTACCTTGTTTTTCTGGGTAGTTACCTTGTATCTTTGTGTATGTATCCATGTCTGTGTATGAGTCACAAAGCTATTTGGATTTGAAGCCAGCTCTTAATGACTCCAAATCCAGCTCTCTAGCCACTACATTAAGTTGATTCTCAAAAAGTAATTATTTCAAAGTTTTCAAACTGTCTTGTAACTTTTCTTTTTTTTCATTTTTGTTAGAATTCTTGGAAAATTCTCTTCAGGGGAAACAGGGAGAGCTATTATTTAGAAAAGATCCCCCCTACTCTGCACTCACACAACGATAAGCCCCAAAGAGATGCTGTGGGGGCTGCCAGAAAGACTGGCAGAGAAAATGACTCAAAGTCTTAGCAAAGAGTGGAGGAGCCCAGGGAGAGACAAGGGAAATCAGAGCAAATGAAGGCTGGAGGCAGCTTGACTCTGAAGGGGAGGCAGGACCCCCAAAGAGCCAAGGAGTGGAGCTGGGATGGGAGGGAGGAGAGGATGAGACAAACACTCACAGACAGACCCCACCTCCCTGCTCTGTCCAGCTGTCTTCCTTTGTGGGATGTTGAATGGAAGCCCAGCTCATAAATTAGTCTCCTCTAGACCAGGCCCATGAGGGGAGGCAGCACTCTGGCCTGCAGGGCAAAAGAGCTGAGGATGCTAAAAGCAGGCAACCACTGGGAAAGCCTGGGCCCTAATCATGGGGATGGAACATCTGGCTGCCCACAGGATTTTCTTACCAAGCAAATTAAATTCTGTCAGCCCCTCCTGGGAGGTGACTGGAGTCTAGACCAAGCACAGTCCTGGGAGGATCCCGAATCCTCAGGTCTTTTCCTTAGACCAGTCTTGGGCTAGACCAACATGTACTCATGTGAGGATGGCCCTGGCAGTGATCCCAGGGCGCCAACCTTTGCTGGGGAGAGGCGGCCCCTCCCATGCCAGGGAAGCTTTCACTGTTGGGAAGTCCTTCTGAACGTCCAACCTCAAGCTGCCTCTTTGCAGCGTCCCCTGCTGCTGCTATTTTGTCCTGCAAATCCAAGCAGAACAAAGCTAAGCCCCTTCCCATGAAGCCTTCAAAAAGCTGAAGACAGCAATCAGGGTTCTAACCATTCATGTCTTCTGCAGCCAGAGCAAGAGGAAGGGATAGATGAAGCTTAACATGAGGAGGAGAAGGGGGGCAGACAGATCCAGACCAAGCTATGGAGCAAGGAATCTGAGAGAGAAGGAGGGGGACCAGGAGGAGCAAGCAGCTGGAAAGACGAGCACAGGCTGAAAGCCAGGGAGAGGGAGGGGGGAGATGCAGAAGAGCCTTAGTGGAGGATGACTGTCATCTGCAGGAAGTTAGCTTGTTTTGCATGACCCCAGAGGGCAGAAGGAGCAAAGAGGAGAGTTAGAATACAAGAAAGTCAGGAAAGTAACATCTAAGCAAGGAGAAGCTAGCTCCTGGAGAGAATAGTCAAATCCTCAGAACCAAAGAGCAATGATGAGCTAACACATTAAAGGTGTTCCCTGAAGCACAGGAGGGAGCCCAGACCACCAGTTGCAGCCATAGCAGTGAGGGGGAGGCAGGCCACCAGGCTGGCCCAAGAATGAGCCTTTTATTCTCAAAAATAGCATTGCTATGAATTTGGGTAGAGGTGGATGACCACCCATTCTACTTATAGATTACAAGGAAAGGAAAAGCTGTTTCTGGAACATCCTCCTCGGTGCCTAGACTCAGCTTGATCTTGGGAGAGAAAAAAGGAGCATTCAAGACAGCCCCGAGAAGCTCAAATCACCTGGGGAGACTAAAGACTACCTCCTACAGAGCTAGAGAAATGCAATCTGCTAACATCCCTCTATGAACAGATTCAAAGATCAATGGACTAGAGAGATCAAAAGAGAGTGAGAGCCAGAAGGAGCCTTCAAGATCACCTCATTCAGTGTTTTATTTTATAAGTGAAACCACTGAAGACCAAAGAGGAGAAATCCCAGAAATACAAAATGAGAAAGAGGGGAAGGATCTCAGAGGCCCCTTGACTGTCCTGAAGTCACTGGCCAGGACACAATGGGTTCACTGGAAAACTGGGATCCACCCAGCTCCCCTGATTCCAGAGGCAGAGCCGTTTCCACTATACCATGCATGAGAGAGCAGACTCTTCAACGTCCCATGGGATCTTGTCAGGAGGTAGACTCCCTGCCCCATTCTCCCTTCATTCTAATCCCTCCTTCACAGAGCTGCCAAAAGGATTTTCTTTCCTAAAGCAAAGTTCTGACCACCCCATTCCCTTCCTCAATCAATGGCTCCCTATTGTTTCTGGGGCCAAACTCTACAGTCTAGCTTTTAAAACCACTCCCAACCTGGTTCCAACCACTCTCTCCAGCCTCAGTGGACATTCCTCCTGTTCCCATCCTCTGGGATGGAGCCTCACAGCAAGGTCCCCCCCCCAGCTTCTACCTTTCATCCCTAGAGTGTGATCCCTCCTCACCTCCATTTCAAAGAAGTTTCTCCTCCTTTAAACTCTAGCTCCCTAAAGCCTTCCCCCTTCCTTTCTAGCTACTTTGCATTGTATTTATTCGGCAAGTGTCCCTCACACTAGAACAAAAGTCCATTACTTCTCCATCTTTGAATCCCGGTCCCCAACTGCAATGCCTGCCACATAGGAGGTGTGTAACCAGTGCTTGTAGACTGGACTGATGGAGGACACCATATGTTTGCAAGAGAACAGCCTGTGCAAAGAACCAAAAGTGAGAGGTGAGACAGCCCCATAAACGAAGACTCCAGCGTGTTAGAGGAAACGTGGAGGAGACATTGGCAAGACAAATGGTGTGGAGTAGCAGGCTTCCTCTCAACTCTGGCTGGAAAGAATGAATGAACCCTAAGGCACTAGAGACATGAGAGTTCCTGTGAGCTAGCGCTGGCCCTTGGATTCATTACGTTCAAAGTCTGCTATGGATCTGATTGTCCAGGATGATTTCCCAGAGGGACAGCCTGGCTGAGAATTTCCCTCCCCAGGCTGGAAATCCAGGGCCAACTCTCCACTCCCCCAATTCTCCTTTCCTCCCTTCCTCTGTCTCTGGGTGCCCACAGCCCTTGGCGAGCTCCAGCAAAGCTGAGATGAGGGAGCCTGGACCAGCTCTCCCAAGACATCATGGGAGAGGCAGCCCTATGGCTGGAGCCTGGAAGCAGAACAGCTCTGTTGTAATTGCATGTTTCCAGACAGACATAAATACACAGATTAGCCTCTCTGCATTTTTCTCATAAAAATAACAACAGTCCTTCAGTCCTCTGGCATCCAAGCTGATACTAAGCATTGCAACCTGCTGTTGTTGGCACGGTACGGGAGAGCTGGCCCTCCCTCCTGTCACCCCAGAGGGGCTGAGCTTGGCTGCTGAGCACCTTTCCCCCCAAGCTGGACTGAGGGCTTCCATGAGAACCATTTTCAGGCTTTACTTATTCTTTATCTGACCTAAAGAGTTACATAACTCAACACGCCAGGCCTGCTATCCCATGGCGAAACCATCCATCCTCAGCTGAAAGAGGGGAGTCTGTGTCCTCCATCCTCAGGTCTGTTCTCTGCTCTCCCAAAAGCCCGGGCATCTCTCCTCACAAGATGGGGCTCTGCACCAAGGCCCTGACCACAACATATGTGCCCTCCATGCATCTCCTGCTCTCTGCATGGATGTTCTCCCCCACTCTTCATGGGGTGACCTGTGGAAGAATGGACATTATGTATGCCTTCCATGCATCCCATGTTCTCTGCACAAATGCCTTCCCCACTCCTCATGGGGTCAACGCATGTTCTGCACTCATCATGTGCAGCTGGGAATCCTTGTTCTCTGTTTTCCATGTGATTTGATTAAATGTCTTCCTCTTTTCACTTCTGTGTCCTCTGGCAGGCTGGAAAAAAGGGAAAGAAAGAAGGAAAGAAAACTATCTAAATCAGGGCCTGAATGCTATTTTCCCCAATGGCTACTGGGTCTCAAGCAGTCTCAGAACCGGAAGACTCATCTAAGGGAGGAGGAGAGCTGTGGGAATCCCAGGCCTTTCCCCACTATCCCAGATGCCCCAAGGACACATGTGGCACCATTCTGTGTCAGGCCCCAGCTCAGACCTCCTACAGTGCTGATAACGAGATTTCTTCACATGGTCACTTTGTTCTTAACACACAATGGAGATCATAAGCTCCCTAATAACAACTAATGATACTAGCTAACACTATGTAGTGCTTCTCATATGTCAGGTACTATGCTAAGCTCTTTATAGCTAATCTTTCATTTGACACATAGAGTAAGCTTCAAGATAAAGGGTTTTTGATTGAACAGATGATTTGGGGATGTTCTGCTCCCAGACTCTATGAGAGCCTGGAGGCCTGACCACAAGATGGCGGAAAAGAGAGGCCCCTGTCACAGGAAGAGATGCAGTAGCAGTAGCAGATGAGGGAAGGCATATGGAACATTGCAAGTTTCCTTACACAGAACAGTCACTGAGCCTCCTTCCTTGCCCGAAAGCAGCTGGCCAGAGTGAGAAGCCCAAGGGCCTTGGCCAGTACCAGTCATCCCAGAAAGAGAAGAGCCTGGTCTTAGCCCATCATCTTTTACCTGTTCCCTCAGGCCACAAGAGGACCCTGACGGCTCAGGTCCAGATTTTCCCTGTCTTCACCTAAAGCCCATGGCCTTCTGGGAAGCCGAAGATCAGCACCAAGTAAAGAATTTCTGAGTGGAGTGACCCTGTGTACTGCCTGGGATCTGGGAGGAGTGGCAGGGATAGAGCTGGGTGAAAGAAGTGCCTCTGGGCTGACAGCAAAGGGACCTGATAATATGTCAATAAACATGAATTAAGCACTTACTATGTGCATTATTATCTCTACTGATCCTCACAATCCTAGGATCCCCATTTTACAGATGATTTCACCTCTTCAGATGAATGAAGGAAATGAAGGAAATAAAAAGAGATTTTTACTTAGCCAGGATCACACAGCTAATTAGCTCTTGAGGCTGGATTTGAACTCAGAACTTCCTGATTGCAGGCCCAGAGCTCTACCTACTACATTACCAGCTGCCTCCTTAGTTTATTGTCAATGTCATATATATGAAAGGGCATCAGGAAAGGCTTCTGGTAGAAGGGGGATTATCACCAAGATATGAAGGCAGCAAGGGAAAATGAGGAAAGAGCATCCTGAGCATAGGAGGCAGCCTGAGAAAATGGCTAAAGTTTGAGGATGGAGAGTCTTGGGGAAGAACAACTGGAGACCAGTGGCACTGAATCAAAGAATACATACCTAGTCATAGTAAGGTACAGGAAGACTAGAAAAGAAGGAGGTGACTTGCAAAGACTTGGAATGCCAAGCAGAGAATTTTGTATTTGCTCCTAAAAGTGATAGGGAGCCACTGAAATTTACTTCAGGAAAACCATTTTAGAGACCAAATGAAGGATGACCAGAGATAGAGAGACCCTTGAGGCAGGCAGACCTCCCAGAAGCTACTGCAATGGTCCAAGTATGAGGAGATGAGGGTCTGTATCAGAGGGGAGTAGGGGACATAGTGGAGATGCTGCAGAGGTGAAATCAACAAGAGATGCTGCAGAGGTGAAATCAACAAGAGATGCTGCAGAGGTGAAATCAACAAGAGATGCTGCAGAGGTGAAATCAACAAGAGATGCTGCAGAGGTGAAATCAACAAGAGATGCTGCAGAGGTGAAATCAACAAGAGATGCTGCAGAGGTGAAATCACAGGCCTTGGCAATAGATTGAATGGGGCCATGGGGAGAAAGAATAAGGGTTTTTTTCTTTGTCTCTCCAGCACTTAGCACAATGTCTGGCACCTAGAAGGCACCTAATAAATACCTGTTAACTTGACTACATTTGACTCCACACTCCAAGGTTTGTATTCCTTCCTCTATCTTTCAAAGAGGAATAGGAATACTGCCACAATCCAAAATTTCCTAAGGTCCATGAAAAATGGACTTCCCTTTCCCCACACAGATCTCAACCCTTTGGGAAATGCTGTGAGCACATCCCTATTCTCAGGTGGCCAGGCACTCATGGAGATTCTGAGAATACACAAAAGGGAATCCTCAAAGCATTTCCAACTTTTTCCAAATCTCATGGGAACTCAGGTAGGTTGATTTTCATAACTTGTGCCTACCAACATCACACCACCACTCAGTGTTTCATTCCTTGGGATATTAAAATTTGGTCCCAGGAACAGTTGACCCAAGCTGCCTTCTTTCCAGTTAGCTCTGGTTTTGTGGGAAGGAGGGACAAGAGGGAGATTGCAATTCATGTGATGAGCTGCCCCAGCTTCAGTCTTCTCTCTGAGCATTCTTGAATTTTAAGCTGGATGTGAGCTCCCAGGTGCCCACAGCAGGCTCTTCAAGCTACATCTTTTCCTCATCATCAGAATTCTTTCTCTGGATCCCCAAAATTTCATCATGAGTTTCCCTTCTGGCCTCACTTCTCCTGCAGAACAGAGGTAAGAGTAGGTAACAAGCTCATTCACCTCCATTTCTCTGAACTCTGTTCTCTTGTAGAACCATTGGAAGGATCAGAACATGCCTGGCTAGCTTTTTGCTTTCCCTCCTTCTCAATCACATGGGGAAAAATAGAGAAGCTACTTCTTTTGAAGGTCCCTATCAGTTCCATTTCAGCAGCAACTCAGACCCCACCAGAAAAGTTTCCCTCATTTATAGTAGAACATCACTTTTGTAAAAATGAAAATATCCTTAAGGGAAAAATCTATAAGTAGTTAGCTATTCTGATTTTGGCAGATGAGAAAGGAGACAGACAGACACACAGAGACAAAGAGATAGAAACAAAGTGAGACAGAGACAGAAAGAGAGGGAAGCACAGTAGAAAGTCTATCTACAGATAATCTGGATAATTCAAGTCCCTAATCACTATGCTGTGCTACTTCAGTGCCAGAGTTGCAGTCTAATTCCTGAACTCACCTATATGCCCTTTCTGCCCAGGTGGTTTGTAGTATACTTTCAAGATGACATCATTTCTACCTTTGCTGCCAGTGATCTTTACTCAAACATGCTTCCACTTTGGGCATCAAGATTTCCTCACATGTCATTCTATGCGGTTCTCACCACCACTACCACCATCGCACTCCTTCAACTAGTGTGTTCCTTTTAGGAGAAACCTTTGAAAAACATGTTGTGATGAGGGGAGCCTGAAACCTTCAGGGTTCCCCCTTCAGTTTCAGGCTCCCCTCTTCAGTCGCAGTCAGTGACCTCTTCCACCAATCTCAGTGATGCTTATGAAGTCAGAGTTGCCTCCTGAAATTAAGTTCTCTAATTCATCTTATTGGTTTACCTTCCTTTGCATTTTTATTTACGAATATTTGAGAGGGTGGTTTTTGTTGCTCAATCCTTTCTTGAATTTGTTTTCTATGAGTTTTTGGTCATCTCTACTCTTACTTTTGTTTCTACATTATAGTTTTATAGTTATATCTAGCAGAGTGTATGTATTTAATTCATTTTCTACCAACCCTCTTCTTCTTCCATTTACTTAGATTTTCAAGACTTTGGGAAAACTCATTTTTGACCAGTTTCTCTCTCAGACACATTGCCTTAGGGCCAAAAGCTCATCATGGCTGCGTTTTAATTCTCAGTCCCATTATTAAACACCATTTTCTTCCCCAATTCTTCATTTTCCAAGTCTGCCTTTCTCTTCTGTAACCCTTGACTTTGTGGGAGGGAAAACACATGAATATTAATACTGTGCTCTGTGGTTTTCAGATCAAACCTGCCAGAAACAATTTTATTTAATTTGACATTAATCCACAATCAAACCATTTCTAGCCTCAGGAGACAGGTATCCACACTGACATAATTCCCTCGTGCCCTCTGACATGACTTTCTACCTCAAGAATATTTCAGGTAATATTTATAGGAACCTTGAACTAGTAACAGATCACAATATGTTTTTTAAAAATACAGTTTGGATTACCATACCAGAATTGTTGAGTAACCCGGGTCAACATCTCATTCTCTCCCAGAATCCCACTTTCCTCACTCCTGGAGTTAAGCAAGAGAACCTGCTCCTGATCACAGAGTAGCCCGGAAATGAAATGAGCTATGAAAAGAGGCTTTAAAATATGACGATCTCAGAAAAGGAAGGGACCTCGGAGGTCTAACCCATACCTAACCCAGAATCATCAGTACAATAAATCCAACCTCTGAATCATTCCTTGCTTCTTCCTGAAGTCCTGGAGGGAGGGGAAACCTCCTACCTCTACCAAACTCAACCAGCACTTAGTGTCTACTGAATTCAAAAGCCTGTGGTCAGCGCTAGGGGTAAGGAAGACAGCCATATTGATTAGGTCCTGAATGGTGGATGTGGTTGGCAGAAAGAAACTGAAACACTAATAATATGGGGCATATAGGAAGAAGGCTCTGCAGTTTAGCTCCAGGGTGCCTTGGAGGTAATCCAGTCAGAAATCCAAATTATGTCAAGTCTCTGAGGCTAAATTGTCCCTATAAATCTGCTTTTGGCCCATGGCTTTCACTTTGTACTCTCTTGGGTCAGTCTGCCAAGGCACTCCGTCTCAGGGTGTCTTTCTCCTTACCCCTCCCCTTGCCACATGTTGTCTCTAACCCCACCATGCCTTATGGTGCCTCTCCTGACTCCTCCTTCTCCTCCTAACTCTTTTATTATGCTAAGTCCTTTCAAGATTTAGCTGCCAGCTAAGGGAATGGCCCGACCTCATGGGGTATTTCCATTCTCCTGGTAAATGGCAAATTCCACTAGGGAATTTACTCTTTCCATAAAGCCCCTTTCTAAGCTCTCCCAACTCTTTCATATTTACCATTCCTGGTGTCTAGTGTCTCTTCATTTTATCTGAAATAAGCCTACTTATTGCCAAAGAGATGGCCTTTACGTGCCCAAACCCCAACATTTGGCTCCTGCCATCATCCGGGGTCCACATCAGCCACATGAACATGAAAGAATGCTTCAAATAACTAACTAGAAGATGAAAATTAAAATATCCCTGAGGTTTCCCCTCACATTCAGCAAATTAGCAAAGCTGACTAAAAACGGGGAGTCAATGGCAGAGGGACGGCGGTTAGAGAACACTGATGCAATGTTGGTGGAACTGGGAATCGGGCCAAGTCTTCTAGAAAGCAATTTGGAATCAGGCAAAGAGAGCAACCAAAATAAAATGGCCCTAGCCATTGGCCCAGAAATTCTACAATTCTACTACTAAACATATGCCGCCGTGTGTGTGTGTGTTTGTGTGTGTGTGTGTGTGTGTGTGTGTGTGTGTGTGTGTGTGTGTGGATTGGGGGGAATGAAGGAGATATAACATTCACACAGTTAAGCACAAGATAAGGAGTTGGGAAGAGAGTAGCCACAAGGGGTTCTGGTGGCTGAAAATTGGGAACAGCCCCTGGCCAGAGCCTTCAGTAGCCAGGAGGAGATGAGAGAAAACATCCCAAACGTGGGGATCCCCAGCCGACAAAAGGTACAGGGTCATAGATCCTCCAAGGTGGAAGGATTCCCAAACTGGGCCTGAACAAGAATGGCCTCTGTGACATCCTCAGAAATGAATCAACCCAACCTCTGCCTGAAGCCCTCCAGGATAGGGAGTCCACCCCACCAGGGGACAGCTCTCACTGGTAGGAAGTCTCTCTCAATGCCAAGCACAAGTTGAGCCCTCTATAACTTTCCCCCTCTCCCCACAATTGCCCCCTGGAGCTGACCAGGCCAAGACTAAGCCCTGTTGGAATGGTGGTCCCTCAGCTGTGACCTCAGCTCTCGGTCTTCTCTTCCCCAGCCAAGCTCCTCCAGTAAGCCGGCCACCTTGGTCCTTATAGCGAGAATGCAGATCTAGAGAGATGGCGTCCCTTCTTCTAACCGCATTTACAGAGAGGGAACTCAAGCCCCAAGGGGATGCCTGACTTGCTCACAGGCACTCGAAAATTCCCGGAGGGCCACAAGTGGGCCCTAAGTCTGCTGCCTTCCCAGTGCTCCAGACCCACGGTGGTCAGATAGAATGGAAGGGCAATGCAAGGTACAAAAGAACCCCTGTGGGCCATATGTTGTCTGAGAAAGCTCTGAATATGGACATGCTCATAGATTCATTTTTATAATCTGAATCGGGACTGCAGCCTGCACGTGCAACCTCTCTACTCTAAACCATCTAGTTAGTAGAATGAATCTTCTACGTGGGGACCTGAGCATCTGGAGCACCCCAGAGCAAATCCTGTTCCTGGATCCCTCAGAAGGCTGACTCAGTTTCCCCTCACTTCCTGAGGAGTCAACTCCATTAACTTCCTTCACCATAATCTGCTCAGGTCTCCCTGGACACTCCCACTGGAGAAATCCCCCCCGGTTTCCCAAAGACTGTATGAGTCATTGGAAGCCCCCCACTGGTAGTTGATACCCACTACACTTGCCCCCCACAGTTGGACTCTGGCCTCTAAGCTGTGGTTCCTGACCCACAAATCGGAGAAAAGTCTCCTTTCACTTCAAGTGCTCTCAAAACAGCCACATCCCACCCTGCCTCCAAGCCTGCCAGGCTGCCGACATGACGGAAGCTGCCGGCAGGGCTTCCTGGACAAACTTGGGGGAGGCTGTGGCCCCATGACCTGAAGGGTTGCTGGGAGCTTTTTTCACTACAGCTAAAAGCTGACACTCTGAAGTACCTTGGAAACCAAGCCTCTGCAGGCCGATACTGGGGTCACAGAGGAGCCCAGGATCCTGGCTGTCCAGGTGGAGCAGGTCCATTCCGTGGGTCTCAGTTTCCTTTTCTGCAAAGTGGGACAGCCAGACTAGATGAGCTATGGTTCTCCATCTCTGACATTCTTTGCTCGGGCTGACGTCATTCTGTGTCCTCTGTTCTCAGTTCCCTCCAGCTCTGACCTTCCCCACCGGATATTCTAAGGTGCTTCCCGGTTCTGAATGTTCTCATGCTCTTG
>NC_133618.1:3155174-3177674 GCF_048593235.1 Sminthopsis crassicaudata | reverse complement strand
GACGGAATCAAAAGCCACGCCGGGGCCAGGAAAACGGCCGTCCCTGGCCAGCTCCGAGGGAGACCAAGGGCCGGGCCAGACTCCCGCCGAGAGAGACCCTCAGCAAGGGGTTCTCCAGCCCCAGTCACGCGGGCCTGACGTGCCCAGATTTGACCTCAGTTGGGGGCTACACCAAAGACAGTGGGGGGGGGTGTCAGTGAGGGGGAGGAGTGGGGAAGAGGCTTGCAGAAAACGTCAACCAGGAACATCTGTGTCAAGGAAAGCACGTGACCTCCATCATGGTCAGCTGACCAGTGCCCCATCCATGGAGCAAGGGCAGCTGGTCACTGAACATTTATTAAGCTCCTACTGTGTGCCAAGCATACAAAGAAAAGCCAAAGACAGTCCCTGGCAGCGTCTAGACCGCCCTGTACAAGCCACAGAAGGACTCCCACCAGGGCCTCTGGGGTCCTCAGGAGCTCGCCCCACCTCCCAGAGTTCACTGCAGAGAGGGGAGACCGCGCCATTCCCAGATCAGGGCAGTGACCGAGGCCACATCTGAGCCCAGCACACACTGAACACATTCATGCACACTCACACCCATGTGCACACACATACACGCTCATTCTCATGCACATGCCTGGGTGTGTGTGTGCACTCAGACATACGTGTGCAAACATGTTCATGTGTTCACATTTATGCACAGTGCATCACACTCACATGCACACATTGAACACACTCACGTGTGCTCACACCCATGTGCACACACATACATACTCATTCTGCAATATATGTGTGCTCATACATATGTGTACACCTATGTGCACAATGTGTGTGCACTCATACACTACTGAACACACATTCACTCACACACACGCACATTCATTCACATGCACATGTATGCATACATGTGATACACTGGTATGCACATGTATGTAGCCATGCTTGCCCATGTGCACGTGTATGCACTCATGCACACATTGAACACTCAGTGTACTCCACATGTGTGCACCTTCACATACTCACACATGTGCTCTGCACACACACGTCCATGTCTCCTCTAGATCCCACGTGACTCGAGCGCTGGAAGAGAGCCCCGTTTTATTCCTGCCTGACTCACAGCCAGCACGTAGCTATTAAGGGTCTGTGGCAGGTTTTAATCTGCCCTCTGTGCCACCTGCTGCCATGGGCATCTGCCACCTGATCACCATATGACCAAGGAAAAGACGGTGGGGCAGCTCCATGGCGAGAGTGAGGGGACAATCCATGGCAGCCCTTGCATCTCCCCGCACATTGGCTGGAGCCCCTGAGGGGCTCCCCAAGAGAAGAGATGGCCCAGGAAGGACAACCTGAATCAAGGCTGGGAATCCCCTAGCCCGATATGGAGGAGAGAGCCCTGACTCCGGCTTCAGATCCCGCCTTGGACAATCCCCACCTAGGTCTGAGCTTCCTCTTCTATAAAATAATGGTGGGGTGACCTTTCAGGGTCCTTCCTGGGCTGGATCCAGGACCCCCACCACAGTGAACTCACTCCCACTCAGTGACACTCCCCTCAGGAGAATGCAGGGGTAACATGAGCCTCCCTGCTGAAAGAACCCTCAACACTCAAAGTTCCAGCTCAGGGCAGGGCAGGAAGGCGAGGGAAAGGCCAGATTCCATCATTCCCAAGCTTCGTCTCTGTGGGAGAGCCAGCCTGCAGCGCCCCGAGGGACGTCCGCCTGCCCTCGTCCAAACTGATCGGGATATCAGCGAACGGGAGGAACACGTCTCTGGGACAGACCTGGCTACACACGATGCCCAGGACTGAGCAAGGGGGCAACGACTGTACCCATGGAGAGACCTGATGAGAGCGCCAGGCTCTTCTGACACCATCCCAGAGGCGCAGCAGCTCTAAATGATCTGAGCTGCCGCCATCCCTCCCTCCCACCACCTTCAAGAAGCATGGACGTCACCCCGGGCTCCCTGGGCTCCTGGCAAGCCAGAAAGTTTCAGAATAGCCCAGGAAGGGCGGATCACGCCTGCTGTCTGAGGGCCAGCTTTGTGTGTGTGGAAGGGTTTCACACCAGGGGGTTCAAGCACATGAATTGTTTGTTCCTCTACAATTGTTCTCCAAGGCTTTAAGCTGGGGCATAGAGACATTGCAGTCTACACTGATGGAGGAAAGTCCCCAGAACAATGAGACCCCCACCCCAGGGAGGTCTGCCATTCTCCAGAGCACCGAGCCAACGGCCAAAAGGAGTGTTCCGAGGACTGTCCCATCTGGCTATGAGTGGTGCCCAGTCCAGCATCTTTCCCATCTTGGTGCCAAATGGAGAGATGTGGGAAAACTGGGACATTAATGTCCTGTGGGTATAGTTTTGAACTGATCCAACCATTCTGGAGAACAATATGGAACTATAGCCAAAGGATAATAGCACTACTAGGTCCGTATCCCAAAGAGATCATAAAAAAGGGGGAAAGAACCCACACGGGCAAAAATGTCTGTGGCGGCCCCCTTGCGTCGTGGCAAGAAACTGGAAACTGAGTGGCTGCCCATCAGTGGGGAATGGCTGAATAAGTTAGAGTATAGTAATATTATGGGATATATTGTTCTGTAAGAAACGATCAGGAGGGTGATTTCAGAAAGGCCTGGGGAGACTCACATGACCTGATGCTGTAGGACCAACAGAGCATTGTACACAGCAACAGCAAGACTATGTGATGATCAATTAAAGTAGACTTGAGTCTTCTCAGCAATGCAGTGATCCTCGACAATCTCAAGGGACTCGGGATGCGAAGTGCTATCCACATCCGGGGGAAAATCTATGGCGTCTAAATGCAGTTCCGAGCAGACTATTTGTACTTTTTTATTTTTTTCCTCTCTCGTGGTTTTTCCCTTTTGTTCTGAATCTTCATTCACAACATGACTAATAGGGAAATATGTTCAAAATGACTGTATGTATGTAGTCTATATCAGATTGCTTGCTGCCTTGGGGAGAGGGAGAAAAATTTGGAACTCAATCTTACAAAGATGTATGCTGAAAACTAAAATAAAATACTATTAAGGGGAAAATAAATTGTTTCAAACAATATTAAAACAACAATTTCTCCCTCCGTAAATGAAGGAGAGGAATACCCCAGATTGTCTCAACTCTGAGATGTCCGGATTTGATTTGCTTTGCCGGAACATTCTGGGCAGGGTCCGGGAGAGCTTTGGCCATTCTCTCCCTGTGCACAAGAGAGATGCCCACAGCTGCCCCAGCTTCCCAGCAGGATGCCAGCCCAGGGAACCTCGGAGAAGGCCAGCGGGGAAGACTTTGAGGTCTTGTAACCCAGGGAAGTGGTCAGGGCTGGTCAGTCCAGGTCGGGACGTGAGGCACCACGCACAGTGGAAGGAGCACCAGGCTCAAAGTCACAAAAGGTTTGGATTCAGATCCTACCTCCAGGGCTTCTCTTCCATGTGACCTTAGGAAAGTCATCTGGAAAATGGGCCACCAGTCTCAGCTAGATTTCAATAGGGCTCTGAGGATATGATCCCAAAGTCTTCAGGGCCTCAGGTACCTTCTTTCTGAAATGAGATGGGTCAGCCCGAAGGCCTGAAGGTCCCACTCAGTTCTGATCCTTCCGGCCATTGGACTCGGCACATTTCCTTTCCTTCTTGCTCTGCTGGATGAGCTGGCCCAAGAGAGCCGAGCCAGTCCCTCACGTGCTCCTGCCTCCTTCTGCCCATACTCAAAGAGGCCTCCAAGATGGGAGAGCCTCAGGACATTTCAATCTCCAAGAATAAACAAAAAAAAAAAAAAAGGCTCTTTCTGATTGGGGGAGGGGTCCCCAGAAGCTCCAAGGCTGCTTGCCAAGAATGGTTCCCACCCTCCGATTTCTGAAACTGTGAGCACCTCCAGGGGGATTCAGTGAACATGATGCTGATTTAGTCCAACTGAACTCATCTCATTGGTATCTTTTCAGAACTATTAGGCGTCCAACAGCCCACGAGTCTTCTTGGAGTCCCTTCCCCACCGGACCCAGCAGTGGCCTGGGCCAGGACTGAGGGATCTCAGGCCAGGAGGCAGCTCAGAACCTGGGCCAGTGTTTGTAGAACTCCCATCCCCCGGCTTGTGACCTTCATGTAACGTGCCCTCCTGGCAGTTACAATTACTAGTCTGTCCTAGGCCCAACAGAGTACCTTTGACCACTGACCTTTGCAGTGTCAACTCTACCCAGCTCACCTCCTTCAAAGGTCTCTGACCACGATCTCTTGAATCTATAGTTTAATAACCGGTAGCACGCTCAAGAACAGCCACATGTAATCTTAAAAGCCTTTATTATACCTACTCACATAATGCCCTGACTGATACCTTGCAGATGCCCTTGAATGGCAGAGCCGACAGATTAGAAGGGGCCGCCCAGGGTCTGGAACGTTAATGGAACAGCACCCCTCTGCACTCCTGTGGACAAAGGGAAGCTGACCTCTACATTCCCTCTCTGTTCTAGGTTCTAAGCCCCTCATGAGCGCTGACATTCCCTGTTCTAACTTCCAGGCCAGGTCCTCCCAGCTCTGACAAGCTCTGATTCAATCGTGGGTTGAATGTGTAAAAACAATTAGCCAGCACATGAGTCATGTACAGAAAGTTGTCATCACCTCCCCCTGTGGGGAGCCATTCACACTGCCACACGCTGAAACTCCCAGCACAGACACCAGAGCACAATGTGTGTACACAACATGTGCGCGCACACGGGCACGCTGTGTCTAAAAGGAACAGTTTGTAGACTGCGGCTCTAGGGATTCGAGGGGGATTCAGAAGCTCATTTTAAGGAGCAGGAAACTCAAGCCCAAGGGGATTGATTCAGTGACCTCTCCTCATCACTGAATCCTGAGGCAGAATTTGAGCCCAAGCCCCTGGCTCTAAAACCAGAGCTCTTTTGTCACCTGGGAGCCACTTGTGTTCTCTTTCTCCTCAGGGCCACTCAGTGAACATTTCACCCCAAAGTGAGAAATCCAAAAGGGAGGCACTGGGTTTTTCCCCTAACCCACAGATCACATGTGTACAAATAGATGTGCATTAATTCATTCAACCCCCTGAGATCTCTTTGGGAGCTAAGTGACTTTAGGCAAAGCACTTCCCTTCTGGGACTGTCCAGAGCACTTTGGAAATCTTAAACATGCCATATGAAGGCCTGCTATTTTACTTACTGTCTGAGCCTCGGTTTATTTCTGATGGCAGATGGAGGCCATGGTGGGAGGAATGTGTTTTGTGTCCCTAGGGTTCTGCAGGCAGTAAGCTGCTGTTGCAATCCCCAGGACTTTTGGAGGGAGGACAACTCAGTGATTGGTGGTGCGGGACCCCACTAGTATGCTGGGGAAGCTTTCTACATGCTTGCAGGCCTGGGACCGCCCAAAGGATGATCAGCTCCCTTGCTTGGCTCTAGTAACACTGGATCAGGAGCTCATAGGGAAACTCCAAAAGGTGATAGAGAAAAGGTGCTGATGCCAGGGGCCTTTGAGTCCAGGCAGATCTTGAGCTATCACATGGCTTTTTCGTAATCTTTCATCCAATGGACTCTGCAAGCCCACTGACTCTAGCCAGACCAGATTCTCACCTGCAGCAATATTTTCCCACACACTGATCCCAGGAATTCTGCTCCCCCATCAGAAATGCACAGGCTGAATCAATCACAGACTCTCTGAGCTGGAAAGGACTCTCAAGGCCATCAAGGCCAGTCTGTTTTCTGGATCTAACAAAAAAATATAGCCTGGGAGCACTTTAAGAAAGTGGTTTAGAGCTGGGCATCCTTTGTACAAGGAACCAATCACGAAGATCCAAATTCACCAGTTCAAGCAGTTTAAATCCATCTAACTATATTATCACCTGCCCCCCATCATATCACCATCTGGCCCTGTCAGTGAAGCAATACAATTCTAGGCACCATGATAAGTGTTACAGAAACAGAGAAAGGCAAAAGACCTCATCTCAGGGAGCTCGCAATCTAATAGGAAGAAAAAGCAAATAAAAAACTACTCACCTACAAGATGTGTGCATAATAAATGGTGACCTCGGAGAGCAGTGAAGTATCTGGGAGTAGAGGGAGATGTCCAGAAAAACTTCCTGCAGAGGGAGGGAGACACTTGGGATAAGTCTTGAAGGAAACTAAAAGAGCAGAGTAAAGAGAGAGAAAGGCTTCTAGACATGGAGGCAGGATAGAGGTTGGGGTAAGGCAGCTGGAAATGAGTGATGGTTACAAGAAACAGCAGAAATATGAAGTGCACGGAGAGAATAAAGTCCAAGTAGATTGAAAAGATAGGGAAAACTTTAAAGGCCAAACCGAGCATTTTATATTTGACTCCTGAAGGTGGTAGGGAATCACAGGAGTTTATGAGCAGGAAGTGACATGATCAGACCTGAGCTTTAGGAAAATCATCTTGATGGTTGGATGAAGGATGGACTAAAGTGGGGCGAGACCAGAGACAGGTAGAGCCCCACTACCAGCAGCTATTTCTATAGTGCAGGTCTCAGGGGATGAGGCCCTGCACCAAAATGGGAGCCATGTTGGAGGAGAAAGGAAGGGACACATCCAAGACATGTGTCAGAGGTAAAATTCACAAGAAATATTGGAGATATTGGAATCCAATTCTTAACGTGCAACAAGAAAATTGGGTTTACACACATATATTGTACCTAGGTTATACTGTAACACATTTAATATGTATGGGATTGCCTGTCATCTAGGGGAGGGAGTAAATGGAGGGAGGGGAAAATTTGGAAAAATGAATACAAAGGATAATATTATAAAAAAAAAGTTACTCATGCATATGTACTGTCAAAAATTTATAATTTTATAATTATAAAATTAATTTAAAAAAAAAGAAATAGTGGAGGTAAAATGACCAATGATACCTTAGAAGTGAAATCAACCAGAGATGTTGAAATCAACAAGAGCTGCTGAAACAGTAAAATCAGCTCAGACAGGTCAGCATAGGCGAAATCAACAAGATATGTTGCAGAAGTGAAATCCACCAGAGATGTTGCAGAGGGAAAATTAACCAGAGATGCTGCAAAGGTGAAATCAACAAGAGATGCTGAAACAGTGAAATCAACTCAGACAAGTCAGTAGAGGAAAAATCAAGATATTGCCGGAGGAGTGAAATTGAACAGAGATGCTGCCGAGACAAAATTAACCAGAGGTGTTGAAATCAACAAGAGCTACTGAAAAGTGAAATCAGCTCAGACAAGTCAGGAGAAGTGAAATCAACGAGACATGTTGCAGAAGTGAAATCAATCAAAAAGGCTGCAGAGGCAAAATTAACCAGAGATGCTATAAAGGTGAAATCAACCAGAGATGTTGAAATCAACAAGAGCTACTGAAAAGTGAAATCAGCTCAGACAAGTCAGTAGTGATGAAATCAACAAGATATGTTTTAGAGGTGAAATAGAACAGAGATAGTAGAGGTGAAATCAGAAGGCCTTGACATCATATTGGATATTGGGCAGGGGCGGGGGGAGGTGGGGAGGAGGAGAGACGAGAGAAAGTGAGTCCAGCATGAGTCCTAGGTTGGGAGTCTGGGGGACTGAGAGGATAATGGTACCTCAACAGTAAGAGAGAAAATCAGAGGAGGAGAGGATTTGAGGGAACAACAAAAGCCTGAGACACCATCAGAAACTCAGCTAAAATGTAAGCGTCCGATGTCTAACAGCATCCCCTGGACATACCAGGTGAATGACCTCATTTCACTTCCATTCTACAAATGATTATTGAGTGAGAATCGTCGGGCCAAGAACTGAGTAAGGGGAGAGAGAATACACAAAAAAGAAGCCATTCACAGGGCTGGCTCTCAGAGATCTTTTTCTATTCTGGGATGACACATGAACACAGGCAAGGAGGATGGAATGCTGTGACCTAAGCTTAAAGGGGGGCAGTCAAGAGTTCTGAGGAATTGGGGAAGGGTCATCAGGAGGCGTCAGAGAATTTCATGGAGGAGACAGCATTGGAGCCGAGCTCTGGGGAAGGGGTGAGAACAGGAGGAGTCAGGGGAATCCACTCTCAGTGTGAAAGTCAGTGCGAGGACAGGCTTGGAGGTGGGAGAAAGAGGGAGTAGTCCAGACTGGATGGGATCCAGATGACAGAAATGCAGCTCTCCCTGCAGCTTCCCGCCTGCCCAGCAAATGGACAAAGACGGCAGAAGATGAGGAAGGGGCTGCGGGGAAACATCCTTCCTCCTCCTCTTCCTTGAGGCAGCTCTGCCCCTGCCCCATAACCCAGCTTCTCTGAGCCTGGGACACAGTGAAATTCTTGGACTGTTGGAACAATCTGTTCCCATTTGAGGATTGTGTTTGGTTTGGTTTTACTGATCCTTGGCTCAGGGACTAAAGGCCAACTGCCCAGCACAGGGATGTAATGGGGTCCCAGCCACTGACAGGGGCTTTCAAGGACACACTCAGCCTTTGAGAAGCCTGGTGCGATTTTTCCAGGGTGGGAGACTGGACAGGTTGTGAGAGGACCATTGGGGATGTTGTCCCCCCCACCCAGGTACCTGAACCGACCTTCCAAGGGAATCCAGGAGCAACTATTTGTTTTGGGATTCCTGCAAATACTTAGAATCCTGACAAAGCAGGTCGGTTATTCATTCTGCTAACTAGACTGCCTAGTCTGGAAAGAGGCAAGAGACAGGCCCAATCTGTGTGTGACCCCAGACAAGTCACGTCTCTCTCTGTGACCCCAATTCTCCTATTTGCAGATGAGAATGTCTAACTAAAGGACACCTCCCAGCTCTGCCAGCCTGAGGGTCGAAGTGTCTGATACACTGGGGGAGCTTAGCTGGGGAAGAGAAGTGAGGTGGGAGAAGCATAAAAGATGTGGTCTATTACACCTTTAAAGTGTGCTCTTGACTCTGGTTGCCATTTTGAGCCCACACAGCCCGTCCACATCCTTCTATCTCTCTAGCCTCATTCCCATCACTAACCTTTCTGCTGTTTCTCACCCCATTTCCCATCTTCACGAATGAACCTAGTCTGCTTCCAAAACAAGGGTACGCTTCCTCCTCACCTGCACATCTCATAATCCTTCATTCCCTTCCCAGCTCACCTGAGACCCCATCCCCTGCTCGAGCACACAGGCCTCTCCTAGAAAAGCAGCCTTGGGACGTGGGCATGACGTCTCTTCGCTCTTATGGAACGAGGATGCCCATATGTGCAGCGTAAGTTCCATGAGCGCAGGAGCCGTTCCCCCTTTACCAGCCCAGAACTGGTCCCTCCCAAAAGGCTTGGAGGTAATTGATTGATTGATCAAGCATTGGAGCCACAGCCATTCTCAAATGTAGGTTCTGAAATGATCCCTTTGGGCTAAATTGGAACTCAAGCCTCCCTGATTCTGGGTCCAGGTTCTAGTCCCCAGCCACTCCCTTCAGACTGGGTCAGCATCCTATTACCTGTAGCAGGGGATGACAGGATTCTTCTAGTCTGTTGTTCCAATGGGCTAAACTACCCAGATGGCGCCATTTCCAGACACAGTCTTTACCTGGGCAAGGTCTTTGGGACCCCCTCCCTCACACAACCCGCTTCCCTGGCCTGCCAGGTTCTCCAGGAGATGGACACAAAGCAAAGGAGGGGGAAGAGAAATGCACAACGTGTACCGTGCACGTTCCAGGGATGCAGAGAAGGCATTGAATGAAATAACCCAGTTCCTCCTTTGCCAAACAAAAAGGAAGACAACGGTTTTCGGCATTGAAAAGGGCCAGGCCTGGGCCCTCTGGAGGTGCCGCGTTTCCCCAGTCTTTGGCTTGTCCAGGAGTGTTTTGTCTGCAAAAGGCCTTGGCCCCATAAACATGCACAGATGAGGTAACCAGCAGAGACCTGGGGGTCTGCAGCCCCAGGCCTCCGAGGCAGCCAGGCAGTCCATCCTTCCCAGCCATGGGAGCAGAGCCTGGCCTAGACGGACCAAGGCCCCGCCAAGGCTGGGCTGGAACCTGCAGTGTCTCACAGGGTGGACCGCCAAGTCCCACATCTAGAGGGCTGCAGGATGGAGGCCCTCCAGGGCCAAGAGGGAAGGAGAGGCAGCAGGGAGCAGAGCAGATCCTCACGCTGGGCCGGCACTGCAGTGCCAGATGCTCCCGGGCATCCTTGGGCACATTCTTGAGCTGCTGTTGGAGGGAGCTGGGCATTCTTGACTATTTGCCCCCCAGGGTTTGGGGAAAGAGAAAGTTCTACAAATTCTGAAATGTCCCAGAAAAAGCAGCTGACTGTTTGAAGGAAAGAATGTATCCCCGAGATCCTTGAGTCCAAAGCCCCTCCATAGCCAGAGGGGGAAACTGAGGCTGAAGGACTCTTCCAATCAAAGCCTTGGCAGACGGGCCCCTTTGCTCATCACCTTTGGGCACAGAGGCAGACACCTCCCCTCAAGAGTCCTTCCCAGAGCTCCCTAGGAGGCTCAGGGCAAAGCTGAAGCCCAGGGGGTCACCCAGAAAGGACCCACAGGCCTCTCAAGGCCCAGTGCAGAGACTTGTCCTATACTTGCTGGGTGCTCCCTCCCCAATCTGCCTTCCTGAAAGCAGGCCTGAACCTGGTCTTGGCCGAGACCCAAGGCTGCCGCCTCCCCCCCCCCCCCACAAGCCAGCCACTCAAGCTCCAGGGGCCTCAGTTTCCTAGTCTGTAAAAGAATGTGTGGGGCGCTGTCCATGGTGCTGGAAGCCATCCCTGCCCACCAGGCTCAGCCTTGTGGGATGGACAGAACCAGGGCATGGATTTGCACCAGTTTAGAGCAATGGGGCCAAGGGCCCTCCCCCTGCAGCCTCGAGTCTCAGGGAGTCACTGAGGGCACCCCGAGTCCCTCTGCCACAGTGCCTCAGAGGTGAGACTTGAACCCGGACTACCTAGCTCCCAAGGTTGGCTATCCGTTGGACTTCCTCTCAGCCTAGGAATGACTGAGGTAGACTTGGAAGGGAAGGAGCTACTTGGGGGAGGCCTTTCCTCACGCAGACCTCAGTTTGTTCACTCACAAAATGGTTCAGCCGGATCAGAACAGCCTTTAGCCCATCTGGAGAAGCCCTGGGGCCCTTTCCAGAACACCACATTTAGAGGAACAAAATAGTTAAGATCACAAAGGAAATATTTCTATTGAAACCCAGTTATCAGAATTCTTAAAGCCAACTTCCCAGATCCTCCCGGAAGAGCCTCTGGGCATCCTCCCGTCCTCTGAGTGGGCCCCAGGATGGACCAGCCCTCTGCTGTCCTCAGCCTCCGACATCTCAGAGCGAACGAGGGCCAGAGCTCTCCACGAGGATGAAGAGGGAAGGGGAATCGGGGCGCTGGAGGGGCACGAGCCAGGGCTACCGGTGACTTGGCCTCCACAGCTTGCTCTGTTAACTTCCCTGCAACCTCTGGGGCTTTCCCCACCCCGCCCCCCTGTGCCCACACCAGCCCAGTCATGGCAGCAAAAGACCCAGCCCCTCCCTCCAGCCCACAACCCCCGTGGGAACTCTCAGGAAGGTGGTGGGTAACTGGCCCATAAAACACTTTGCGGGTCCCCACCCATTGCTCGTATAAGACTTTATGACACCCAAGTGGGGAAGATTTCATCCAGTACCACGCTCTGGAAAGAAAGACCCTGCACTAATTGTCCCCCAAGACACAGCCCAGGCACCCACAGGATGGAGCTCAGCACGTTCGCAGCCCCCCTCCCAAAACAGATGAGTCATAGCCCCAAACAGCAGAGCCAACGATTCCTTCCCAGCCTGGTGTGGAGGGGCCTCCTCCGGGCTCCCAGGCAGGCTCCACGTGAAGAAAGCGGCCCACACACAGAGGCCCCAGAAACCTGCCTGGGGCCCTTCCAACACTCCCCTGTTTGGGCACAGCCCCTGCCCGGGGATGCTCCCAGGTGTGACCTTAGCTCCACAAGGGAGAAAATGGGTGCAGAGACAAGGATCGCCAAAGCAGAGCTGGAAAGGACCTTGGAGGGGGTCATCTGGTCACTTTACAGAGGGGGAAACTGAGGCCCAGTGACCACCCAATCTCTTATGCAGTAAATAGCAGAGCTACTCCAGTCCCCTAGCTCCAGCTGCAGAGCCCTTTCCACAACCCCATGATGGCTCCCAAGGGACTTTTGGTCACTTCATTGGGGCCAGTGGGGGCTGCAGAAGGAGAAGAGAAGACATTGTTCTATCCCCAGGAGGATCCCCTTGGGCACTCCTACCATCCTCAGCAGGCCATCTCCCGGGGCACCCAAGGGCACAGGTCCCGGACGCTGGAGCCCTTAGATCGGCTTGCCCTGTGCAGAGGCTGAGAAGGAATACGGATAAAAGGCCAGTGGCCCCCAGTGGCCCCCACGGTCCAGCCTGTATTTCCTCCCTGGGCTCATCTGGAGAGCATGGAGGGTGTGGTACAGACACTTGGGAGTTACAGACTGTGTCTCGGGGGGGGCAGGGTGGGAGCCACTTTGGGAGAGAGGAGATGAAGGCCCATCTGTCCTCGGCCCTGGGGAGGGCTTAAGCAGAGCCCATTCCCAGTAGGTAGATGCTCGGCCATGGACGGGAGGCAGAGAATTTGCTCGAGGTCACAGGGAGGGTCGGGGAGAGCCCCTGGCTCACAGACCTAACTGTCCGCACAGAGCTCCCCCATGTTCAACAAGGGACCTCAGGAGCTAGAGATGAGACCCGCAGAAGGCAGAGGAACAAGCCCAGCCCCACTGCTGCTGGCTCCCTGCGGGACCTTGCACCGGCCCCTTCTCTCCAGAACTCTCCCCAACTTTAAAAGCTACCTTAGTGCTAAAGACCCCCAGAAGACCCTCCAGCAGGTAGCTGCTCCTTCAGACCATCAAGAGAGGAACTTGGGGGACCCTCCCGTGCAGTGATTCTGGGGCTTCCAGGACTCACCTCCACACCCACTGGTGCCTTCTTGCACTTGGGCCTGCAAGGAGCTCACCTTGGAACACAAGTGCGGGTTATGGCAAGTCCCACAGTATTCCCTGCCTACTGCATGGAGGCTTGATGAGTCACAGAGGAGCTGGTCCCCAAGTGAGGAAGCCCAATTAGGGGAGCCAGAAGGGAGGGTGCAACCCACGCTCCATTGGAGGGTCTCTTGCTGCCATCCCATGTAAGGATACATAGCTGTGACTTTCCGGTGGGAGCCAGGGAGGAGCAGCGGCTGTCATATCACTTGGACCAAAGGTCCCTGAGCACAATGTTTGTTATGTTCTTTTTTTATCGAGCTTGGATAAATAAATATGTGCTCAGAGACCAAATGGATGAAGTGACACCTTGTGGGGGCCACTAGAGGTCCTCAGTTACAAGCTGAGACCACCAGAGCTGAAAGTGGCCACTTATAAGACTCTGGAGAGGAACCGGACCTGAGAAAACACCTCCTCAGCCCACCAGTGGGGACATCATGTCCTTCAGGGAGCTAGCCCAGCCAAGGGAGGGAGCAATTCACCCAGCAGTGACGTCCTTCCCACTGTGCCCAATTTACCCCTCATGCCCACTGTACCCATCACACCCATAATACCCACCCTACCCAACATAACCCATTGTACCCAAACTGGCAGGCAAAAGGAAGAAAAGGACTCCCAGGGCCAGGAAAGGGGAGTCTTCTTCAGCCCCATATGTTCTCCATACATGTGCCCAAGTACTTTTTTTAAGTTTTCAACATTTACTTTTATAAGAGTTTGGTTTCCTATTTTTTCTCCCTCCTCTTCCTCCTTTCCCCACCTCCTCAAGATGACAAGCAACATGATAGAGGTTATCTATGTACAATCCTATTAAACCCATTTCCACATTTGCCATGTTATGAAAGAAAAATCAGAACAAAAGGGGAAAAAAACGAGAAAGAAAGAAAAAAAAAGGTGAAAATAGTCTGTTCGACTTGCATTCAGAGTCCACAGATCTTTCTCTGGATATGGATTACATTTCCCCCTTGCGAGTCTTTCTTACTGGTCTTCTTGGACCATTGCTTTGCTTCCCTGTGTATAATGTTCTCCTGGTTCACTAAGCATCAGTTCGGGTAAGTGTTTCGAGGTTTTCCCGGCTCCTCATTTCTTATAGCACAATAATATTCCATGATCTTCACAGACCACAGCTTGTTCAGGCGATCCCCGATCGATGGGCATCTTTCCCAATTCTTTGCCACCACAAAAAGGGCTGCTACACACACTTGTGCATGTGGTGTCCAAGGACTTGGGCACTTGAGTCCAGATTCATCTCCCCAGGGACCAAGTGTGTGCGGAGGGGAAAATGTGACCTGTCTGGGGGATGTTTGGTGACTTCTGCTGTAATTTTTCAGGAAATATTCCATTAACAAAATAATTGATAGTAACTGATAAATTGATTTCAGGGAAAGCACACCAGATGGGGGCTCATAAGCTATCAGGAAGACTCATCTTCACGAGTTCAAATCCAGTCTCAGACACTAACTAGCTGGGTGAGCAAATCCTGGGCAAGCCATTTAACCCTGTTTGTCTCAGGAAGCAGGAGTAAGGGGGATCTACAAGGAGGGTGAGGGGAGTGAAAAGTGCCAAGTACTACAAGAGCATCACTGAAATCACAGCCCCCCAATTGCTGCTACCCTCGCTTGCCCCTCCAAAAAAAAAAAAAAAAAAAAAAAAAGATTCCTTTGTCTGTCTTTTGTACTTGCTTGTCTTTACCCATATTGTCTCCCCTACCTCCTTCCCCAGCTCTGTAAGGGCAGGGACCAAGCTTTGGCCTGCCTTTGTGTCGCCAGTAAACACTGTTCTTTGGGTTCAGAGAGTAAGTGCTCAATAAATGCTTATTGATTGTCCTGTATATACAAATATATGCACATATTCACCTGATAGGACATGGGGAAGGGAAAGAGAGAAAGCATTTATTAAATGCTTACTGTGTGCTGGATGCTGCGCTAAGTGCTTTACAAAAATTGTTTCTTTGAATTCTCCTAACAACTCTTTGAGGTAAGTGCTGTTATTATTCCTTGTTGGAAACAAAATATGTAACTTTGCTTTACCTTTGGTAGACCTTTTCTTCTCTTCTTGTGAGAGGAGGATGATGATGATACAGGGAGACTGAAAGGAGTTGAGTTCTCTGACCTCTCTCCTCTCCCCTCTGCCTCCAATTTATTTCATTCCCATCCACAAGCAACACCTGTGTCAGCAAAGGCTGCCCCGCCCCGCAACTCCCTCAAGCGTCACGATCCACAGCTGTGGAGGCTCTCAGACCCGCCCTTTCACCCAGGCATGGTCCCTAACAATTCCTGTTTTACAGATAAGAAAACTGAGACAAAGGAAGTGGCCAGATCTACGTCTGGGCTTCATGACTCCAAGTTGAGAGCTCTAGACATTGAACCACCCAGCTGCCAAAAAAATGTAAGCTCCTGGAGCTTGAGGATTGTTTCACGTTTTGTCTTTGCATCCCTAGCAAAGACTAGTTCTGTGCCTTGCATATAGTTGGTGCTTAATAAATACCAGTTAAAGGAAGAAATGAGTGACCACAGGGTGTGGATAAGTACAAGAACCCGTCATGAAGCTGAGGAATAGAAGGCCTTTGGGAAGAAAAAAGGCCCTGGGAGCAGGAGTGGAGGTTCTGAAGAACAGGTCCAGTAGGAGGGATGGAGGGGGAGTGGTGGGTGAATGCAAGGAGAGGAGAGGTCAGAGCTTGAGATCCCTGTCCCTTCTCTCTTCCATTCTGGTCCCACCCCTTTCCTCCCCCTAAAAGCCCCTTTTCAAACTGGAGGACACATGGCCCCAGGACGTCCTCTTGGCCTGCTCCAGAGCCGGTCAGGTCTCCAGTCCCACCCCATCCTAGTGGCTCCCCTGGATCCGCTCCAGGTTGTCGAACCTAATTGTTTTTCTCACCATTTTTTCTTAAAGATCAGGACATTGAAAGATTAAGGAAAAGTGTGGCTCAAACAACACCCAGCCTCCTCAGCCAAGACAGCCGACCTCTCAGGGCAAGCTCGCTGCCTGCCCCCCTCTCCCTCACACTCGGGTCACCCCCTCATTTTGCTAACATGGATAGCCTAGGTCGCTTTAAAAAAAAAAGTTACCAGAAAAATCTGTATTTAATTTATGGGCAATTTATAATGGAAATCAAGCATAGAAAATGTATACAAGCGCATGAGCCTGCGTGTCCAAGCAGGGGGAGACAGGCGAGCTTAGCAATAATTAACACGGACTGTCTCCGCCATTGCCAGGTAGACGTTCCGATGGCCCAGACTCTCGTTAACGCCGACCCCGAAAGGGATCCGAGGCCCGGGGCCAGACATTCTTCAATCCGGCGGAGTGTGTCAGGGTGCTGGCCCGTGACAGCGGATTTCGCCCCGGATTGCCAAAAGCTTGTTTAAGTTTAGATGACGCCTGGGTTGCATTAGTCGGACACCCCAGGCCAGCCTCCCACCCCGGGCAAGCTTCCTGAGAAACTCAACAGTTCCTGTCCCTTTCACTTATCCCTACCTGTCCCACCGCCCTGCTATGTTTGCAAAGCTAGTGTTCGGGGGACATGTCCATCTCCCATCTGCTTGATCCCAGCCCCCCCCCAACCAGCTGCCTTCCCCGGGGTCCCATCAGGACCCGGAGCCAAGGAAGAGTTAAACAAAAACCTGGACCCGGCCAAAAGCTATTTCCAGGGGACTTTGATCAGGCGATGCTGTAATCTCTGAAGGGAAGCATACTTCATCCTGAAGGTATTCTCTGGTGTCGTTCCCGAGGAGAAGGCGGCCTTGGTTCTGAAGAGCAGCCCTTTCTCTACTATTAGCTTTGTCACCCGGACAGCTCCCCATTACCTGGCTCGGCCGAGCCGGGGAACATGCTGGTGGTTGGACAAGGGAGTGGGCTTTCACCAGGGCTCATCTGTAGCCTTCCAGACCCCCGATCTCGGGTGAGGGTCCGGCCTCGGGCCCAGAGCTGCTCCTCCCCCTCCTCGGCTGGCTCGAGGGTCCCTGACCTCACTGGGGGGGCTGCTCTCCCATCTCAGCCCCAAGGGGAGTCCCAGACGAGCCCGGGAGAGGGGGAGTTTTGTTTTCCTGAACTTCCCAACCGAGGGCACGTTGAAACATGTTTTTTCCTGGCATATTTTGACATGGTTCAGGTCAATTACCTCATTTTTCAACAATGGCGTGATTAAACCGTTGTGCGGGTTATAAAATGATTTAATATGTTATTAACTGAAGATATAAACTATCAAAGGTTCAGTTTCCAGAGAAGAACTTAAAATATCAATTATGCTCAAGTCCAATTTGTATCCAGACCAGGACCTCCCCCCACCAAAAGAAAACAAAAGGCCGGATGGTCAGCCCTGTTCCCAGGACTCCAAGAGAGCACCCAGCCAGGCAGCCGGCGCACACATTTCCTTTCTGTGGCCAGTGGAGTGAGTGGCTCTGCCATGGCCAGAAAAACCAGACTTAACCAGCTCAGGGCGTGCCCCCCTTCCCCCAAAGTGGAGAACAAGCCTCAAGTGGAGGCTGAGGCTAAATTCACAAGGATGATGTGACAATGAGGGTCAGTGATGGACAGTGAGTCCATTGTGTGACTTCTTTGGAATCAGAAAGGACACAGACCCTCCGTGCTTCCTGCCAGTCTGCCCCGGACCCCAGCGCAGAGGGCAGACACTGAGCAGGTTGCACAGATGAGACAAAATGAAAAGAAGAAAATCCTCCTTCCTGCCTCTGCCTCCTCACGTGGGGAAATGGCTGCTCTTCAGTCTCATCTTAATCCTTGAACAGCTCTATTTGCACCTGCACCGGTCAGTCCCAAGCCTGCGTCCTGCCCATGGTTGGTCACCCTTCCCTGGATGATGTCCAGCACCCAGAGGTGGTCCATCCTGGGCCAGCAGGGACTTCCCCGGCCATAGTGGAGGTCACGCACCGTGAGGACACATTCTCCCTTCCATGGGCCACAAAGCTCAGTTCTCCTGGCCTACTCCCAACTCTAGGTGACCTTGTAGAGAAGGCCTTTCCAAGGTTCATTCTTGGTGTGCATCACGTATTCACGCACACGTGCACATGAATCGGGCGTGGTCTATGCCTGTGTGTTCATTACGTACCCACGTTGCATCGTGTTTCATGTGTGACAGTGTGCAAACCCACACGTGTTGTGTCACCCGTGTGCCCGCATGTATGTGCCCATCTCCCCCTTGGGCCAGGGCAGGAAAATTGCATTTTTGCCTTTTTATCTCCACAGCTCGGGACATCCTGCTCTTCACTGAGCACGAAATAAATGCTTGCTGTTTGGCCCGACGTGTAGGTGATGGATGAACATATGGCTAAACAGGTAGATGCACATGGGTGGTGGAGATAAGGATATACGCCCCAATAATGAGACTTTTATAGAATGGTAGAGTTACGGTAATTAGCATCATTATTATTAAAACTGACGCGTCAACATTTTCAGAGAGTTTTAGACCTATCTCCTGTGAACCTCACAACATCCCCATTATCCCCAGTGAGACTTGGAAAAGTAAATCTACTTGTCCATGACCAGTGAGGGCTTTCCTCATCAGGAGGAGCATGCCAGCAGCAGAGGGTCTCATCCCGTGGTCCAAGCCAGTGCCCTGAGACAAAACACACACACACACACACACACACACACACACACACACTCACTCTCTGTCTCTCTCTGTCTCTCTCTCTGCCTCTGTCTCTCTCTATCTCTCTCTCTCTCTCTCCTACCTGCGTATAACAAGCGCAGGATTTCTTTACAGCCCAGACCACCTGCTGGTAGAACAGTCCCCACCAGCCCTCTTGGCCAAAAGCTCCAGGCTCGAATAACCCTGACCGACACCAGGACTGGCCAAGACAAGCAGCTGAGGGCCTCCTGGCCTTGGTGTGGCTCCAGCCCAGGTCTCCCCACTCAGCAGTAGGGCTTTGGCATGGGACTAATGCTCCCCTTGAGTCCTGCTTTTTACTGTCTGTGAAAGATAAGGCCTTGACTGACAGACGCAGCTCAGTAGAAACCCCCCCAGACACCATCACCCTGGTCTGAGGCTAAGGGACACCCCAGAGAGATGGGGAGAGGCAGGACGCAGGGGCTGGGAGCAGCCCCCAAGACGGTAGAGAGGGGCCGGGGGCTCAGAGAAGTGAGGTCCAGCTCTCTCCCTTTCCTGCCATGGGAGCGGGATGAGTAAGAACTGGACAATGGCACTCAAAGCTGGGCCTGCTCCAGCTCTGCTTTGGCTAGTCCCGCTCCCCAACGAGCTGGAGGTGAGAATGTTCGATTCTCCCCCTCAGAATAAAGGGCTGGAGCTGTGTTTTTCCCCTTTATAGAGGAAAAAGGCAGAATTTCTGGCACAAGCAAACCCAGTAGGAAGTGCACCCTATTTGTGTATTCCTGCTGCTTCCTGGCCACTGTGACCGCGGAGCCTAAGAGATGAGGGACGAGGCCGGGTTCTCAAACCTCAGTGGGGAAGAGTCCTGGAGCCTGATCCAAAGGGAAGAACAAGTCCCCAGCAAACCAGGTTTGCTACTTCAGGATGTTTTGTCTTGTTCAAGCCACCAAAGATCCCTGATAGATGGGCCTCAGTCTTAAAGGTTCTCCCTCCAAAGACCTGGCGTAGGGGAAGGAGGACTGAGCATCTTTATGGTAGATGGAATGCTGGAAGATCACTGGCACAGGGAGGCTCAAGGAAGCCAATTCAAGGAAGTCTAGGAAGGCCCAGGGAAGTGAGGAGAGAGAGTCCCAAAAAGGCCCAGGGAGACCAAAAGGCCCAAAGAGGCCCAGAGAGGACCAAGGAGGCCAGAAGGCCCAAAGAGGCCCAGAGAGGACCAAGGAGGCCAGAAGGCCCAAAGAGGTCCAGAGAGGACCAAGGAGGCCAGAAGGCCCAAAGAGGCCCAGAGAGGACCAAGGAGGCCAGAAGGCTCAAAAAGGCCCAGAGAGGACCAAGGAGGCCAGAAGGCCCAAAGAGGCCCAGAGAGGACCAAGGAGGCCAGAAGGCTCAAAAAGGCCCAGAGAGGACCAAGGAGGCCAGAAGGCCCAAAGAGGCCCAGAGAGGACCAAGGAGGCCAGAAGGCCCAAAGAGGCCCAGAGAGGACCAAGGAGGCCAGAAGGCCTAAAGAGGCCCAGAGAGGACCAAGGAGGCCAGAAGGCCCAAAAAGGCCCAGAGAGGACTAGGGAAGCTCAAAGAGGTCTAGTGTTAGGGTTTTATTTTCTCTCCCTAACTAATGCTAATCTGTCCTTATTCCTTATTTCCTATCAGAGAAAATCTGGTAAATATAATATCATCAATCTCACCTCTGTTTTGAGGTCTTCAGAATCCTCTGGCTACTATCTCAAAGAAAGTACTTGAAGCATAACAGAGCACCCGAGAGTTTAAATGAGCAGCCATCTTAAACTTTATTCCCGTAAATCACATCTACCCTATGACCTCCTGCTCATACCTTAGTATCAACTTCCCAGTCCAGGTTCCAGGTGGAAAGAGGAAAGAGAAAAGGGAAAAGAGAGGAAGGGCGCGCCTTGTCTTGAGCTTAATAGAGTCAATGAGGTCACAGACACAAGCCAATCAACGATGAAGTCTACATCCCGAACTTGACTGAGATCTAGGTTCCCGCCATGGGTGGAGGTCCCACCCACGATGGAAGTCCCTAAGTACTCAACCCTTAAGCACATCCGGGGATAAAGACCATCGGTCCACTTACATCTCAGTTGCGCTGGTCTGACCTGTCTTGGACCCTTACGGTCTAGGGAGGCCCAGGGAGGCTCTCTTTTAGACAGGAACCACTTGTGGAGTCTGCCCTGGGAGCCAGGAAAGCCTTGTCCTGGTGAACCCAGACAGGCCACAGGCCCGGCCTCACTGAGTGGGCAGCTCTTACTTAGAGGTTTGTTTGACTCAGAGAAAAGAAGGAGAGCGTCATGGAGGAGCGCTCACCACTGCAGCTGCTTATTTTATGGTCCCAAAAGATCCCGGGCAAAGACGGCAAGATGGAAATGTTTTGTCTGGTGAGCAGCGCTCCGAGTCCCCAAGGAGGCCGCGGGGTCCTTGGCTGGAGCAGAGCCCTCCCCGGAGCGGGGCCCAGATTCCTGGGCTAAGAGCACAGCAGAATCCGAGGCTCTTCAGCCTGGCTGGAGCCATCCAAGGATGGGAGGCCGCAACAAGCCCAGAGTAGCCTTCCCAGAATTCCCTCCCAGCATAGCTCGTGACTCCGGGTCTGATCGCCCTTTGAGGGCAGCCCTTCCTTGCCCCAAAGACCCTGCGAGGGCCTCCCCAGTACTGCCCAGCATCTCCTGCACAAGGACCGCCTTTCACTCTCCCCTGGCAGCTCCCTCATCCCTGACTTTTCTGAATGTGTCAGCCAGACACAGAAGATGCCCTGGGGGAGGCTGGGCCAGCCAGGGGGGGCTTCTGTCCCCGCACAGAGGGTGATAGCTTGGGCTAACATGGCTCTTTACCTTTTCAGTATCATGCCCTTATTGGGCAATGCATTGGAGCCTTTGCTAGTTTAAAATACATGACCAATCACACAGGAAACCAATTATATTTAAATCCAGTTATAAAAACAACTGAACACATTTACAGTGGCCATTTAACCCCCAGCACTGAAACTACTGATACTAAGAAGACCTGATCTGACAAAACAAGCCACCTGCATCTATTAAGCACCTAGTGTATCCTAGCAAGTACCAAGTTCCTCTATGAGAATATTCATGTGACTTTTTTGAGAATTGACTGAAGAGGAAGTCTCATGTTAGAGCACAAAGTCCTCAAAGTCCTTCCAGACTCCTGGTTCTGGGGTCCCTAAGGGAGACCACCCTCCCATCTCCCATCATGGAGCTGGCTAATGACTGAGGCCAGATTTTAACTCGGAGCTTCCTGACTCAAGATCTGGTGCTTTATCTGCTCCATCCCCTGAGGAAAAAATGAAAACAAACTGAATGAATGGAGTTAAACTATCTCCACAGCCAGATAAACGCTCAGGCATCTAGAAAACTCAAGAGAATCAGCAAATAAATTACCACCAGCAGCAGGACACAAGACAAAAATCGTGCAATCACCTTTCTATGTGGAACCGGGAAAACGAGAGATTGAGACAGAGAGGGGCTAGCATGGTGGACCATCGGGCATTGCCTTAGCCACCAGGTGGCCCACATCCAGGCCCTTCAATGACTGAGACAGGACTGATGGGAGGATCTGGCCTTGTGTCTGTTCAAATGCCCACAAGTCCCAGCTCTCACAGACTTCGGCAAACTAACCCAATGAAGCAGGGAACTTTGGAGGACTGAAGTTATTATAAAAGATCAAAAATCCTGAGATTGAAAAAAACTGTCAGGGATTGTTGCAAGTGTCTCCCCCCCCCCCCGCCCCCCAACAGCCAGGAAGCATTTCCTTCCCTCCCAGAACTTCCACCATGATCAGTCTGAGCAAACAGCTCTGCAGAGCAGGGGAGGGAGGCAAGCAGGGGGGTCCCACAATGCAGAGTAGCCACCTACTCCAGAGGAGGCTGGAGGTGCAGTGGAGAGTGAACCCCTCTGGAAAATGGGAATATGTGGATTCCAGTCCTACCCTGACACGGGGATGGCAAGGAGCCTGCTCCTCTGGGCCGGCTGTCACACGGTCAGCAGGAACCTTACCCCTCAAAAACACACACACCCCCCAAAAAAATT